>NC_030444.2:11337686-11452686 GCF_001660625.3 Ictalurus punctatus
CTTCATATCATCACCCCTGGGGGTTTCTGGAGTACGGCTGAGACAAGTGATGATATGATATCGATACTGTGCTATACTAACATCAAAATAGCATCGTTATTGTTGTCACATGTCAGTGCTTTTTTAATTACTCAAGGGATTTTCTTCTTAACACTACCCCTCCACTATGTTTCGCAGATGAGCTTGTACATTTCGGATCACGAGCAGATTCTTTCTTTCGTCGTTTTAAAAAAAAATATATATATATATATATATATATATATATAGAGAGAGAGAGAGAGAGAGAGAGAGAGAGAAAACACAGCTGGAAATGCTGCAGAAGTATGATGTCTCCCAGATATCACAGCCAAAGAACATTGGAAAAAAGAAACACTGGTTAGAAATAAGGATGTATTTAGACAATGAATTCTTTTACGTATTATTTGACAGCGGCTTTCAGCGATTTCCGTCCACGCTGTCCATTTCTGCAGCCATCATTTAGTGGGAGAGAGAAACTTTTGAGGACGTCAGGATTTGTGGAGTACACAGACTCTACTGACATTCAGCTCACGTCATCAGACACACTGTCTTTCTGCCTCTCTTTGTCTTGTTCCCCTACTAAATCTTTTTTTAAGCATCCCTGTCCTGTTCGATTGTGTGTACAGGTGACATCCACGGTCAGTACACAGACCTGCTGAGGTTGTTCGAGTACGGCGGATTCCCCCCGGAGGCGAACTACCTCTTCCTGGGCGATTACGTGGATCGAGGAAAGCAGTCTCTGGAGACCATCTGCCTCCTGCTGGCCTACAAGATCAAATACCCCGAAAACTTCTTCCTGCTGCGGGGAAACCACGAGTGCGCCTCCATCAACCGCATCTACGGCTTCTACGACGAGTGTACGCACACAAGCACACTTTAATATGCCCTCCGTGCTATTTTTATTGTTTGGTACTCGGCATAAGTTCTGAGAGTTATAGAGATTTGTGAGTATAGATTTAGTGCCACCTGGTGGACAATCACACACACTATATGCTGAAAAATAAATGGCTGTCTTATTCACTGTATGCTGTATTTATGTCTGTATGCGATAATTGATCATTTTCTTCACAAATAATTGTGCGGTTTCAGGCAAGCGCAGGTTCAACATCAAACTTTGGAAGACCTTCACCGACTGTTTCAACTGTCTTCCCATCGCCGCCATCGTCGATGAGAAAATATTCTGCTGCCATGGAGGTGGGTTTACGTGGAAACTATCAATAGCTATGTTTCCATCCATGTCTTTTTATGGATTTGGCATAAAAAATAAATGCTGGATGGAAACACCAGATGCGAATAAAATCTCCAAAATATGCACAGGAAAAATGTATGCGCTCAATCAAAGTAGATCATTTTTTTAAAAAAATTGATAAGAAGACGATGGAAACATGATGGAAACGTTGTTAAATGTTAAATTGAATATGTTAAATTCACAACTTGGATGGAAAGCGATTTTTACTCTGCCTCTAATTCAAACTCAAATCCCGAAATCCTGCATGAAAATTAATTTTTCAAAGACCAGATTATTGCTGGATGGTTCTCACTTGAAATTGGTGCACTTTGTCTTCTTTTCTTCTCCTTCAGTTTTCGGATTTTATTTTGGATTTTCTTTGGAGTTCGATTTTAGGATTGTTACTGACTTACGTATATGATTCTAACTGAGCCGAGTTGATGTAATAGCTGGATTTTGCGGCTCGGATTGTGGTGATCATTTCGACGGTAATTCCCCTTATTTGACACATTTACCGAAAAAGACAAACGATATATAACAGGATTTCTGATGGCATGAGAGCAAATTGCTCAGTACAGACATCCCGACCTGCAAAAACTCATTTCAGTGAGGTGGCTGCACCGGCTGCTGCAGACACTAAACTGAACCAAACTGATGGATGAACTGGAGAGAGAGAGACTGAGAGGGGGGGGGAGGGAGAGAGGGGGGGGGGGGGGGAGAGGGGGGGGAAAGGGGGGGGAGAGGGAGAGAGGGGGGGGGGAGAGGGGGGGGGGAGGGAGAGGGGGGGAAAGGGGGGGGGGGGAGAGGGGGGGGGGAGGGAGGTCGACCGTAAAGCCAGCCTACCAAGAAAACTGAAAAGAGAAAGAGAGACCAATCAGAACGCGCACTTTGTCACTCTCTCACCACGTCTGTCACTCGCTCTCTCTCTCTCCCTCTCTCTCCCCCTCTCTCTCTCACTCTCTCCCTCACTCTCTTTCTCTTTTCCTCTCCCTCTCTCGCTCTCTCTCCTCTTTCTCTCCATCTCTCCCTCTCTCTCTTTCTCCCTCTCTCTCTCTCTCTCTCTCTCTCTCTCTCTCACGTGCTCTAAAAATAACAGATTCCCGGGATATTGTATATAATGCGCGGGTATCAGGGAGCCGCTATTAAAATAAGGGAAGACTACGGGAACTTCCGGGAGAGTTGGGATGTCTGTCAATATGTTTACAATTCAATTCAGTTTTATTTGTAGAGCGCTTTTGACAGTGGACGTTGTCTCAAAGCAGCTTTACAGAGACATAAACACAGGAGACAGATTTTAAGTGTGTGAATGTTGTCCTTATTGAGCGAGTCGGTGGAGACGGTGGTGAGGAAAAACTCCCTACGATGATATGAGGAAGAAACCTTCAGAGGATCCAGACTCAGAAGGGAACCCGTCCTCATCTGGGTTTATTAGACTCAGAAATTTTGTAATCGTCTTCAAAACCCATAAATTCAGGGTTTAACATCCCTGGGCGTAACATATAAAGTATCTCAGTTCCATCGTGGTGCTCAGAGGACCCGTGTACTCAGCGCTGCTCCTTTTAATTGACGTAGTGGCTCTAACTGACTCACAGAGGTGACTGATTTTAAACGATTCACCGCCCCCACCTCTGCCACAGGCCTGTCTCCTGACCTGCAGTCCATGGAGCAGATCAGACGGATCATGAGGCCCACAGACGTCCCCGACACAGGTACACACTCTCTCCGAAAGGAGGAATTTTAAACATTTGGAGCTTCATGAAAGCGATACAAATATTCCAGAATTCAACAGGCTTCTATTACAAGTGCGCGATTTGCCAATGATTACAGTTTTTAATGTATTACCGAACGACTCATGGTACTTAAAGTTACGTTTAATGTTTTTTTGGCATGTCCGCATAGCCAGTTCCTGTTAGTACCTGTGATAGAAACGAAAACGTATTCCAACAAGGCCATTAACATAGAAAATGAATCGACAGTACTGTGGTAAAAAGATCTATATCGTCCGCTGCTTTGATCGGCAGGGCTGCTGTGTGACCTGCTGTGGTCCGACCCGGATAAAGACGTTCAGGGCTGGGGAGAGAACGACCGCGGCGTGTCCTTCACCTTCGGAGCCGACGTGGTCAGCAAGTTCCTCAACCGCCACGATCTGGACCTGATCTGCAGAGCGCACCAGGTGACCGCTCTTCACTCAGTTTCTCCCTAAACACCTAAACCTTCAGAAGGATCCTAAAAATTTTCTTTCAATAACGACTCCATGGTGATTGCATTCGAAATACATACATAAGGGTTGGATGCCATTTCTAAAATATATTGAAAATACGTTGGTAGGATTCCTGTAGGAGGTTGAGACCCCACCCCCTCTCCTGAAACTACGTTGTGGGATGAGTTTAATATCCAGCCTATGAAAAATGTAAAGAAACTAGCCAGATGTGTATGTGACATTTTCACAGCACAATGAGAAGCTAATCTTTTTTTTTTTTTTTCTTTTAAAGTGTGTGTATAAAAGTGTAATATCGTGCATGTGTGTTTGTGTGACTGCAGGTGGTGGAGGACGGGTATGAGTTCTTTGCCAAGAGACAGCTGGTCACTCTGTTCTCTGCTCCGAACTACTGCGGCGAGTTCGACAACGCTGGCGGCATGATGAGTGTGGACGAAACGCTCATGTGTTCCTTCCAGGTATAACGCACAAGTACACACACACACTTCTGGAGTTTGTTTGGAGTCAGAAGTAATCATGTGAGAACACTTGGGCTGGGGAATATGATGATACAGTCGAGGTCATACGTTTACATATGCCTTGCAGAATCTGCAAAATGAAATAACAGAAGTGTAAATATAGTCCTCAAGACTATATTTCTCAAGACTCAAGACGGCAACACAATAGATTGAGAGCCAGGGGGGTGTAAACTTTTGAACAGGAGGATCGGTGTACATTGTCATTATTTTGTCTTCTGGGAAACATGTAAATATCTTATGTAGCTTCTGAAAAGCAGTACTAAATGGATTTTTTTTATTTTATTTTACACCGATCATCCTGTTCAAAAGTTTACACCCCCTCACCCTGGCTCTTAATGTATCGTGCTGCCTTCTTGATCATCAGTAAATGTTTTCTCAGAAATATCCATGTACGTCTAGACTAGAGGTCGACCGATTAATCAGGCACCGATCGGTTATCGGCAAAAATCCATACAGATCATTTTTCCCGTTTGCATCCGAGTGGCTGAGAAGGGTCAGCTGTCATTCTACAGTACGACAGCGTGATTGAAATAAATAAATAAAAAACCGTCACCGACGAATTTTGTTGTGTTATTTGAAGTGTTTTTGATTCATTTCGGATGTCTCCGTTTTTATTTGTTATTTGGAGTGTTGTTTTTTGGTTCAGTTTGGATGCATGTATTTTATTTACTCTTTAATATTTATTAATAGTTAACATATATTAATATTTATCAGTCAAACTTTGGTAAACGTTCTTTACTTCTTCTTTTTTTTTATTTGTAGAAAGTTGTAAAAAATACATAAGCAAACTGCTCTTTATCATTTTCAATTCGTCCTCATTAGATCCTGAAGCCTTCGGAGAAGAAGGCCAAGTACCAGTACGGAGGGATGAACTCGGGGCGCCCCGTGACTCCGCCCCGCACAGCCGCCCCACCCAAAAAACGGTGAACACTCGAACGAATGCTGGCGAAAAGTAGAGCAAGAGAGAGAGAAAAGATTGAACAAATCGGAGGATGAAGTAAAGGCAAGATCGAGTATCAAAACTCCCTCTGCGATTTCTACCATGATGGAAAAACAATGTAGTTATTATATACACAGCGAGAAGCGACCCTTTCTGCTTTTAAACACTTATTAAACTTTCCCCTCATCTCCTAAACGTTCTTCTGTACTCCTATACTCTGTTCTTCTCCATCTTTCAGTCCGAGTCTTTGTCTGTGTAACCAAGTTTTTCAATGAAGTGTTTTGGGGGGGAATGTATACTTATTGACACACACACACGCACACGAACACATACACACACACATTAGTCTGTCTGCATATCAGAGTGTTCCACTTTCTTTTTTGTTTGGATTTTGTTTAGATTTACCTATGGCAGAATGATGTACATTGACTAGTTCTTTCTGTTGTTTTTGTTTGTTTTTTTTTGTTTCATTCTTCCCGACCTGTTTGAGAGAAACAGGAACACGTAAATAAACCAATAACTTCGTCTGGGTTTTCAGTAAATAAACCAGAATAGCTGAAAGTGCTGTGTGTGCAAATTTTTTTTTAAAAAAATTATTAAATAAAAAGGGTTGCAGTTACGCAAAAAGGCCAATAGATGTTGCTGTTGAGTGCAATCTGCTTCGAATGATGTTTTTCACAATAAATAACGCGCTTCACTCGAAGGTAACTACTGCAAGTTAGAAATATTTAATAATAAAGCGGCTTTAAAAGGGTCATCATAGAGAACGCAGAGTTGTTGCCATCTGCTGTGATAATGGTTGTGTTTAACGATGTTATTAGAACGTTGCTCACGCAAATATTTCTAACAACAGAAAAATGTTGTAGGAAGGTTTACCAAACGTTATGTGAAAACGTTAAAAAAATAAATTACAGATTGAGCGTTTTTCATGATATCGTAATAAAAATGTTTTGCTAACGTGAAAACGTTAGCTGGGACGACGTCACCTCACCTGCTAATGGAAATAAAACTATTAGCAGAGATCATTTTTAATGGATTTTAATGGAAGACTAAACCACATAGTATATTGCAGTCCTCTGTGAGACGGAATATGTCCCAAACTGTACGTCATCCTTATGCTTAATCTAGGCTAGGCTACTTAAGGCTAATGAAATTGATACTCTATTTATTAAATTAAATTAAATGCCATTTAATGAATCCAGAATGTAGTTAGTTAGTTTAGTTAGTTAGCTAGTTAGTTAGTTCTATTTAAGTTTTGCATAATTGTTTTTTTTTTTAATAATTTTTTCTATTTATCATTTCAGTATTTATCCAAAGAGACTGGAGTTTATTATCGGAATAAATATTTTAATCGACCGCTGCCGGAGAACGTCGTGAAACGATTACAAAAGTTTTTGATTGAAAAATTACCGGCCCCACCTTTAGGATTAGCTTCAAAGCTTCCACTGCCATGTTCCAATAACCAATTTTCAAATTCACAGCCGCAGGTGGTTGGAGCAGATTGTGCTCAGAGCGTGCTTGTGCTTGTACTTTCTGGAAAACAGCACGGTAACACGCACCGTTCGGTGCCACTGAATTGATAGCTGCGGCGCTACGACACGCTACATCTGTCGCTCATGTCTACGCTTACTTAACAGGCACTTTCCGGAACCCATGAAACATGAAATTACACAACATGTAGCTTTTATGATTTATGAGGAGGAGGACTTGGACAGACGGACTTTTTATCCGTGCGCTGCGCCGGAGCTACGGCCTGGTGGCACTGATTAGAGGCCAAGGCCTTTTTCAGAGGGTGGATGCAGGGCAGGAACATAAACATGTCGTATTCCTCAAGCCTGAGGCAGGAGGATGGTCAGGGGCTGTGTCCATACGTCTGCTGTAAATAGCGTGCCAAAATAGTACCTCAGAAAGATGAAATGCATCTGAAACCACACTGTGTGTCATCACGTATACACAGTAGACGTGCAGCGATTCGTAGAACACATCCAGTCCAGACTACACTACTCTATTATGCTGGTACATCCAGTCAAATTCTGCTTAATATCATAATTCTAGTTGTATGGAGGGGCTCTAGAATGACCGGTAGCGTTTATCCCCTCTCAGAATAGAAATACAGGCATGACTCATGGTGCACAATAGAAGAAAGCATGTTAGTTATACTAATGTCAAAGCCGGTTGGCTAACATTAGCTAATTTTGCATAAAAGGCCTGAAACCCTCGCTTCAGGCATTTAGTTCTATACTTCCTGTCACATTTAAAATGAGCCTTCCACCAACTTCCCCCATGGATTGCTGAATAATTTTGGATAGTTAAGGGACCTTTGCGTCATAAAGCAGTTCTGTTTGGAGCTTTTTCTGAAACAAAAACACTGTGGTAAGATTAAAATCAACACTTTATACCTTAATCTTCCATATTGACAAAGGACACACATGCGATCAACGGAGCTCTTGAACTCTGCACGGAATACCGTGTTCCTGCTTTAACACCGCACGTGTGAATGAGCTGACGAATTCAGACTGGTGTGTGGATCGCCTTTTGGTAGATTTCTACAGCTGTTGGAGCGAGTCAACCAATGAAACACACTTTACTGGGCAGCTGACGGAACTCGGCCACCTGTTTTCCTGGACTGCTTAGCAGGGGTCAAAGGTCAACAAAGCATGCTAGCTTTAAGAAAGCCTTAAGGTGAAGGGGGAAGGTTTAGACCTGACCTGCTGCTTCTTACACAGTCTGCTAATGACAGGTAGGCCTGAGTTTCTTTGGACACCCACCCACCCACCCACACACACACACACACACACACACACACACACTCACACACACTTTCTTTGTGTCTTTGACCTGCTACTGACACTTACACGCACACACACACACACTCACACACACACTTTGAGTCTTTGACCTGCTACTGACACTTATACACACACACACACACACACACACACACACACACACACACAGCCTGAAGTAAACCTGTATTACTATGGAGACACATCCAAATACACACACATGCATACACAGTAGCTTGCATAAATATTCACGCCCCTTGAACAGTTCCACATGAAACTGAAATCTACTTCATTGGGATTTAATTTCAAATAAATTTTATATATAAAACACATAAAATGTTACGATTAAATAAGTATGCACACCTGTTGCTGTGAAAACCCAAAATTAGTTCTTGTTACCATTAGAAGTCACACAATTAGTGGACTAAAATGCAATTCAAGTGTCATATGATCTCTGAAGTTCAAAAGGGTGGGGGCTGGGGGATATATATATATATATATATATATATATATATATATATATATATATATATATATATATATATATATATATATATATATATATATTACACCCACACATACACGCACACCTGTGTGCACATGCACACGCTCCATACACACACATTCGCCTTTGTCCTTTTCTAAGAATGCCCTAATGAGGTCATTTCGGCTGAAATGCCGAAACCCTGTTATTATTAGTCACTAGCTCAGCATGCCACCGTTTTATCAGTTAGCGAACGAGAGGCTATGCAAACAGAAACTCTCCACAAGGAGAATGCAGCTCTGTGTCTTGCCGCATGCCTCGCTTCATGGCATCACAAGAAAATCTCTCACAGATCGCCGTTCTGTCACATTCCTGATGAGAGACCAAAAGTGTTAGACATGTTTGGTATGTGCCACAGCTCACCTTTTCATCATTCCACAGACTACAGTTATCAGGCTTCTTTGTTGATGATGGCCTTCACAGTGTTCCATGGTACGTCTAATGTTTCGGAAATTTTTCCGTAACCCTCTCCTGATCAGTTCCTGACTGTGAGATACCATGCATGCTTTGGAAGCTCGTTGAAGACCATGGCTTCAGCAGTGAGATGAAACCGTGAAGATGTGACGAAAATCGCTGTACGATAATTACTTTTGAACATGAGATTGAATGTGATTGGGTCATTCTGAACACAGCCACACCCACAATTATAAAAGGTTGTGCACACTTATACAACCAGGTTATTGTACGTCCCCCCCCCCAACCCCCTCCCACCTGCTATAACTATAACATATATTATGTTATAGTTTTTCACATAATTTTTTATACGTTGTAATTTCTCATTGATGGTGGACATGATTTATCTTGGTTTCCTTGTTTTTTTTGTTTTTTTTTTACATCTTAAGTTGAAAAATCTGCCATTTTAACAGGGGTGTGTAGACTTTTTATATCCACTGTACTTGCATGCACTCGTAAAAAAATAATAATAATAATAATACATGCATATTTATATGTTATTTAGTGTTATTTATATGTTATTTGGTGTTAATCTGAATGTGAGTACGGCTTCGAACAGTTTGGGGAAGGCCCAAGTATGGGTGTGATGGTCGGATGTCTACAAACAATCATCCATGTAGAGTATGGTACTCTCAAAGAGACATTGCACACCGGTAGGCACTGGTATACAGAGGTATTTACTACCATTTGAACTCATTAGGACTTGCTGCAGGCCAAATAGCAATTTGTAGACTTTCAAATAACGTAAATTATACGTATACTATTTTATCTCATCTAATGTTAGTCACTATTAACGAGCCATGAGGTAATCTTGGCATAACTGTGAAATACTTGAAAAGGTATCTAAAGGAATATTCCAGTGTAGCGTACACTCATTAGGAACACAATTCGCTGGTTCAAGCTGGCAGAAAGCCTTTAGTACCTCAAATAACTACTCTTTACAACTGAGGTGAGCAGAAAGGCATCCACAACACATTAAAGCATGAGGCAGATGGACTGCAACAGAAGAAGACCACATGGGGTTCCACTCCTGTCAGCCAAGACCAGGAATCTGAGCCAACAATGGCCACAGGTTCACTCAAGAGACTGTTGTATGTTCAAAATGATGTTTATTGGAGTCAGATCTTGACATTTGCTTGCAGTGAAGGACAGCTGTGAAGGACTGCTCACCTCCGACCGCAACACTCATGATAGGATGTGTAGGTTTACCAAATCCTGCTAGTACAGAAAGGTGAAAGTTTCGCTCCAGGAGAAAGGCTATACTTGCATCAAATAATGGAAGTGCTGACTTGAATGCCGAGATCACATTTTGTGCTCACACCCACGAGGGAAAGATTACCAACAAAAGAATTTAGTCTTTTATGCGATTAGTATATGATTGCCTTTAAGTATTAACCACGTCAATCACTTCAAATGTAACATCATGGAAAAAGGGAACACACCTCCATAGACATGAATCAGTGGGAGAGAGTTGAGGGTGTTTCTGCGTCATTAAAATGCTCTTGGAAGGGCTGGGTCTTGAAAGCTGGAAGATAATCTGCAAAAAAAAAAAAAAGTCTGATCACGAGGAATATAGTGATTTTCCAACGATGTTTACATCGAGTGTGTTATTTGGGAAGTCGTGCGGCATACTTAGGTCTAGCAGTCATGTAAGGTAGCCCAATTCCCAAGCCTTAGTGGGGTTCTCAGTTGCCAACATTCCAGATCTGGAGCCCTGAAATTAAATTCATTAAAAACTAGGGATAATATTAAAGGAATCTTTGAAGGGACCCTCCTCTATAGGTTGGGCGGACCAGCAATGAAGGATCCACACGCGCAACAGCTGAGAAAACCAGAGTGTATTAATGAGTACCATCTAGGTTCCTCAGGATTACTATTACCCTTGATTCAGTGTTGCAGCAAAGGGACACAGTTTTTTTTCTCCTCCATCTGTTTTTGGTATTGTAGAATGGATCTTTGTGAAGCAGGGAAACACAAGACCTAGTGGTGTTCTAAATTGTTGCTTGTGAATGAGTTTTTCAGATGAACTTCTGTCCTGAGCAGGTTAACAGAGACATGGGACTTGAACAGAGCTTACCAGGTTTCTGCAAGCGTAAGCAGCAGCGTAGCCAGAAAGGTTTCCATTTTCAGTTTGAGTCTGAAAAAAATATGCGGATTGTGTAAGAAGAGAGATGAAGATACAACGAAGACGTGCAAACACAAGTAACCAAGACTCGACAGCCACTCGGTCAATTTCATATTAAGACGACGACATCATGTGAAAACTTGCATAACGCCCACATACTGGCAACACAAATCCCTCTCCAATCAGCTGTACTGTCTCATAATGCCTACTCATACATCAAGTTTTATCAGCTGTGTTTTATGTGCTTTGAATGGATTTTAACAAAATTCAGGGTAGGTGAAGCAAACTTGTCTGAGCTCATTTTAGAAAGTAACTACAGTCAGTGTAACAAGGTCATTTAAGGATACGTTCAAGTAGATACCCATGGGCATATTTCAAATCTGGCATAGACCTGAAATAAACAAATACAAAGCTAAGCATGAAGTTTATGTGTACTGAAGGAAAGCTAGCATAGAGATGACATGTACAAAAGGAAAGCTAGTATAGAGATGACATGTGTGAAAGGAGACTAGCATAGAGATGACATGTGCAAAAGGAAAGCTAGTATACATATGAAATGTACACAATGCAAAGCTAGCATAGAGATGAAATGTACAAAAGGAAACTAGCATAGAAATGAAATGTACACAAGGAAACTAGCATAGAAATGAAATGTACACAAGGAAAGCTAGCATAGAGATGAAATGTGCGAAATGTAAAGCTAGCATAGAGATGACGTGCAAAAGGAAAGCTAGCATAGAGATGAAATGTACAAAAGGAAAGCTAGCATAGAGATGACGTACAAAAGGAAACTAGCATAGAGATGACGTAGAAAAGGAAAGCTAGCATAGAGATGAAATGTACAAAAGGAAAGCTAGCATAGAGATGACGTACAAAAGGAAAGCTAGCATAGAGATGAAATGTACAAAAGGAAAGCTAGCATAGAGATGAAATGTACAAAAGGAAAGCTAGCATAGAGATGACGTACAAAAGGAAAGCTAGCATAGAGATGACGTAGAAAAGGAAAGCTAGCATAGAGATGACGTACAAAAGGAAAGCTAGCATAGAGATGAAATGTACAAAAGGAAAGCTAGTATAGAGATGACGTACAAAAGGAAAGCTAGCATAGAGATGACGTACAAAAGGAAAGCTAGCATAGAGATGAAATGTACAAAAGGAAAGCTAGCATAGAGATGACGTACAAAAGGAAAGCTAGCATAGAGATGACGTAGAAAAGGAAAGCTAGCATAGAGATGAAATGTACAAAAGGAAACTAGCATAGAGATGACGTACAAAAGGAAAGCTAGCATAGAGATGACGTACAAAAGGAAACTGGCATAGAGATGATGTACAAAAGGAAACTGGCATAGAGATGACGTACAAAAGGAAAGCTAGCATAGAGATGAAACTTACAAAAGGAAACTGGCATAGAGATGAAATGTACACAATGCAAAGCTAGCATAGAGATGGATTGTATGAAACTTCACATTTGTATGAAATATATAAAATTGTGTGAATTGTATGTATGAATACAACACGCTGGTTGTAGTGATGTCATATGACCAAACTAATACAAACAAGTATACAAGTCATAGTTCATATGTTGTTTTGTCAAAATATTAAAACGTTGTTCTGTAGCCTTCTACGGTGTAAGTGCACACACATACTCACACCCATACACAAACCCCAGAACCGTGCAATGGGATTAAACAGAGCATGCCACTGCAGACAGGTCTGATCTTCTTAGATGGAGTCTCGCTCCAATGCGCCATTATTTCAGCGGCGACAAACCAACATACCTTGGCACGATCATAAGAACGGCGAGGTGTTTCAGACAGTTTGGCTCGTATGAGGTGTCTCTTATCTGCCAGAGGATTAAATTTTAGAGAACATAAGAAGCCTGAGGCTTTCTGTCAGCACCGCAGCCGAGGTGTCTGCAGAGACAAACATGCACGCACATTGTATTGTAACCGGAGGATCGGGTTTCGGCTCAATCGTTCCAAGGTTCAGAGGTCAAATGTGAGAAAGACTTGGTATAAATGCAGGGACACAAATGAGGGGAAAAGTTAATGAGCTACTCAGTATGGGGAATATTTCATGCGGGTGTGGTTGCGTCGGCTAGTGTAGGTTTTTATACATTTCTACAATGCCTTAATTAGTTTAACCTTCTGCACTCAATCAACCTGTTGCTTTATGTGCCTTTATGTGCCAACGGCGATGTGTGTGTGTGTGTGTGTGTGTGTGTGTGTGTGTGTGTTAAAATATGTCCTCATAGGATTAGTCATTTCTGATGTGAAACTCAAATTTACAGTCAAGGATAAAAAAAATTATAGTTGACTCCAAAAGTATTAGTACCCTCCAAAATAAGGGGCAAAAAACGACGGAAGATATTTGCATCGAAACTTTTAACTCAATATTTGTTATCATTTTAATTAATTAATTAATTATATTATATTATTTAATTACTTATTATAGTTAATTTATATTCTATTTATGCTTATACTCTCTCTCTCTCTCTCTCTATCTATCTATCTATCTATCTATCTATATATATATATATATATACACGGTGCTGTGAAAAAGTATTTGCCCTATCCTCATTTCCTCTGTTTGAAATTGTTTCAGAAATTAAAGCCAAATTTAAAATAAAAGCACCTGAGTAAACACAAAATACAATTTGAAAATAATAATCTTATTTTAAAAGTTATCCAATACCAACTGGGCCTGTGTGAAAATGGACCAACCCCCCCAACCCCCCCCCCCCCCCCCCCCCCCGCACAATCTATGAAACTGCATTCATAATGGGGTTCAGCTGGACTGAATACACCCAGGCCTGATTACTGCAAACCCGCCGCTAACCCAGAAGAACAATAAGACTTGTCTGGATTTTTCCAAAACACACTTTGATGATTCTCAAACCTTTTGGGAGAATGTTCTGTGGATTGATGAGTTGAAAGTGGAACTGTTTGGAAGACAGGTGTCCCGTTACATCTGGTGTAAACCAAACACCGAATTCCACAAAAACATCATCATACCTACAGTCAAGCGTGGTGGTGGGAGTGTGATGGTGTGGGGATGCTTTACTGCTTCAGGGCCTGGGCAACTTGCAGTAATTGAGGGAAACATGAATTCTTCTCTTTACCAGAAAATCCTAAAGGAGAATGTCCGGTCTTCAGTCCGTAAGTTGAAACTCAAGTGCAACTTGATCTATGGTCTGAACTGTAGACATGCACACACACACACACACACACAAAAACAAATTAAAAGAATGTAAAATATTCTGCAGGTTTTGGTTCTCCTCAGGGACATCTTCAACAAATATTCATTGCATGCTGGTAGTTTTGAAACCAATGTACTATTTGACATACGCTCAAAACTGCACGTGTGATTATTTTGACATGTTTTTGCTCATTGATTCAAGAGTTGACTGCTTATCATTTTGCTTTTGGTTCTTTATATACATCCATCACTATGCAAAATTAGTGCTGATACTCTACTGGGGAGGCTCCACCAATTATGGAAATACAAATCATTTTGAAACCAGTGTGTTTCAGGGAAAAAAATACAGCATTTCAGAAAATGTTGTGGTTTGAAATAAAAGTAAACAGTGTTC
This sequence comes from Ictalurus punctatus, assembly GCF_001660625.3. NCBI lineage: Eukaryota > Metazoa > Chordata > Actinopteri > Siluriformes > Ictaluridae > Ictalurus > Ictalurus punctatus. The sequence goes on from NC_030444.2 coordinate 11,352,109, forward strand.
CCATGTGTTTCAGCTCATGTGTTATGGATGGCAATAATGATAAAATAATTACCGTCTCTTTTTTCCCAGCAGCTGTTACTCATTACAATAAATTCAACTCGAGGACAATAATAGTGTTGGTACACACCCTTCACAAATTCCAGGGTGTCTTTTTTATATATATATATTTTTTTTCCAACAGATAAACAGGCAAACATCTAACAGGTTATAGTACTCGGGTACACAAGATCTCTCTCTCGCTCTAGCGCTCTCTCTCTCTCTCTCTCTGTGCCTGTCTCTCTCTCTGTGTCTCTGTCTCTCTCTCTCTCTCTCTCTCTCTCTCTCTCTGTGTCTCTGTCTCTCTCTCTCTCTCTCTCTCTCTCTCTCTCTCTCTGTCTTTCTCTCTCTCTCTCTGTGTCTCTCTCTCTCTTTCCCTCTCTGTGTGTGTCTGTCTCTCTCTCTCTCTCTCTCTCTCTCTCTCTCTCTCACTCTCTCTCTCTCTCTCTCTGTGCCTGTCTCTCTCTCTATCTCTCTGTGTCTCTGTCTCTCTCTCTCTCTCTGTCTTTCTCTCTCTCTCTCTGTGTCTCTCTCTCTCTTTCCCTCTCTGTGTGTGTCTGTCTCTCTCTCTCTCTCTCTCTCTCTCTGTCTATGTGTGTGTCTCTCTGTGTGTGTGTGTCTCTGTGTGTGTGTGTGAGTGTCTGTCTATCTCTCTCTCTCTCTCTGTCTCTCTCTGTCTCTCTCTCTCTCTCTCTCTCTCTCTCTCTCTCTGTCTATGTTTGTGTCTCTGTGTGTGTGTGTGTGTGTGTGTGTGTGTGTCTGTCTGTCTCTCCCTCTCTCTCTGTCTCTCTCTGTCTCTCTCTCTCTCTCTCTCTGTCTCTCTCTCTCTCTCTCTCTCTGTCTATGTGTGTGTCTCTGTGTGTGTGTGTGTGGTTAACTGTCACCTTTAAGATAATACTTTGGTCTGTGCACTACATCCACAAACCGCTGCATTGTTGGAGTTCATGAATAAGTGATAAATGTCTCTCATACAAAAGCCCCTTTGAAATGCGACACCTCCTACAGATGAAAATGTTGTGTAAAAACAAATTGCTATTCAGTTTTGCTCTTTTCTCCTCCAACCAACTAGGACTTGAAAAAATAATTACAGCCTATACAGTCAGCTCCAGAAATATTTGGACAGTGCCACAATTTTTGTCATTTGGCCTCTGTACACCATCATGACAGATTTGAAATGAAGCAATCAATATTTAATTGAAGTGTAGACTTTCAGCTTTAATTCAAGGGGTTTGACAAAAATATTGCATGAACACTTTAGGTATTACAGCCATTTTATCCAGAGTCCATCCGTTCTCACAGACTAAAGTAATTGAGTAAATGGATAATCGACTGATAAGCAGTTTCATAGACAGGTGTGGTTTGTTTCCTCGTTATCTCATGGCAAATTAAGAAAATGAAAGGTCTGGAGTTGATTCCTGTTCATAGGAACTCTCAGTATGCTGTCCAAAGAGGTTTCAGTGCAAGTGAAGGAGACCATCATTAGGCGGAAACCAAAACAAACCAATCAGAGGGAGAGCAGAATCATTATGAGTGGCCTAATCAATAATTTACATTCCTAAAATGAAGGAGAGAACTGGCGAGCTCAGCAGCGCTAAAAGGCCTGGAAGACCATGGAAGACAATTAAAGTGGATGATTGCAGAATTCTTTCCTTGGTGAAAAGAACATCGAGCCAAGTCAAGAACACTCTCGAGGAGGTAGGCATATCGTTGTCAAAGTCTACACTCAAGAGACACCTTCATGAACGTAAATGCACAATGTTACACAAGTATTTGAGTATTACAGGTACATCTGTAAACTAGCTCGCAGGTCTGAACGGCCTTTTCTTAACGTATCAGTGGACTCTTTCTGTTTCAGTTGCTCTATATAAGACGTGGTTATCTTTAGTTATGTCATGTTTAGTTTTAAAAGTTGATTTACAAACAATTTTGTGAAAAAATGGCCATTGTTTTTAGTTTTTAACTCCAATTAAAATATCACTTTGTGTGCAGAAGACCGGTGGAAAATTCCATTATGCTATGATTCTCCATTTAAAACCTCTATGACAAAAAAACAAACAAACAAACAACAACAAAAAAAGATGTATGAGCAATTGGCTAGTCAAGTCCTCTAGTTTGGTGTCCTGGACCAGTGTCCCATATGGTATCTGATATAGCCAAGGAATATTTCAAAATGTTCTCTGTAACCATTCGCCTGCTAACTAGCTAGGCACCTAATTTAGCGAGTCTATGCTGTTTATTCAGCTTCAGCTATTAACACTGCGCTAATCATTCTAGCTCTACACTACCTAAAGCAGGTAATAAATGAAAATCGAAGTCTAGCACAAAAAATGTGACGTACCACCTAAAAACAAAGAATAAAAGATAATGATTACATTTAGTCTGAAAGTATTGCATCCATTACGTGTCTGACTTCCTATTAAGAACGTAGACTAGACAGGATGTGTCGAGAACTGTGAAAAATATGGAGGAGGAAAAAGCACATGATAGCTTTCATGCTGTAGCGCCCCATTAAACTGAGAACTCCCTAATTAAAGTCTTTAATAAGCTGCTTCTGAGAATATTCGCACATTTCCCATACAGTGAGACGGAAGTCATTTTAAGTGTGAAACCAGCAAAAGTGCCTATAGCATCTCCTTTTGTATTTTAGTCATAGAAACTAAAGTATTTGGTTTCAGAAACAAGCTTACATGACCAACAATCTAGTGTGGAGTATGAAATTCAGATAGGCAACCCTAGGCTAATGTTGCTAATAAAGTCATGAACCTAATGTACTTCTAGCACTACAAGCTTACATTACACCCACAAGCCTCAAACAGCGGTCAGCTCGTTCGGTCATTCGAAACAGACGTGTTTACGCTTACTATATGACGCATAATGTGTAAAATGAGACAAAAGACTTCTCAGGGCTAAAAATAATAATAACGACAACAACAAAACAGGACTAGCAGCCATTTTGAAGCCAGAATGACTGACATTTTCCTCAGCTTCGTATCACTCCAGGAAGAGATGTTATTTAAAGCAGTGGTTCTCAAACTTTTTCATCGTGAGGCTTCCTTTGTGTAGGGTGCATCCCTTTGTGGCCCACTGGAGTTGTCGAATTGTTTACTCGGTTTGCCTTTGTTTAAATTTCTGAAACTTTTTAGTATATGAGACACGAAAAGAGAAGAAATCAGGATGGGACAAATACTTTTTCACAGCGCTGTATACTAATCCCTACAGGTATACATCAAAGATGTTGACCATGAGAGAATCCAGTCTGTGAGGGTTCCCCAGGCTTTTTTTTTTACTCCCCACATCCAACCCTATGTAGTCAGATATTTTACCCAACGTGACCTGTGACCCCACTCACTATGCTTGAGTCTCACATCACAGAGCCATTCAGAAATTTAGTTGTGGCTATAACAATACTTGGTGTAACTGAAAACTATTGCAAGCACACACACACACACACACACACACACACACACACACACACCGATTTACAGATTAGCATAATTAAATTCTATATACGCAACTAATGTATCAGTTAATGATAACACATGATGAATCATCAAAGATAACCATATCTAGCATAACTAAGTGTGTGTTTTAAAGGGGTGTAATGACTTCCCTTGGAGACTGCATGGCTGATGGAAACAGCATGCATCCATCCCTCATTTAACATTTAGCTCCTAGTGGCATTTATAGTCCCATTCTCCATCCCTAAGCACCAACACTAACCACGAGATTTTTTACACACACACATGAGAAAGGCATTATGGGATGTGATAATGGTTTGAATGGTTTTCCAAGCTAAATCCTGTCTAGCTGACTCCTTAACTGTAGCTGAGAGTACTGTATATAGGATTTCGACCAAATTTTATCCAAATTTTCAGTAGGACTCTGACTGACTGGTTCTCGTAAAGGTCTCTAACAACCACTCGTTAGCCTCTAACTCGAGGCAGCTGAATGGATCATGTGTTGAACGTACGATGAACCATTTGTCTTTATAAATATATTACACCGTAAAATGTGGTTCTTTTTGTTTGTACTTATTCTGTTTCAGATGATCAGATTGTATATAGAAATCCAGACAAATTGCAGTTACTCACAAAATGGTCATATAACTCAGACATGGACTGCATACAAAACTGTAGTGTGTGTGTGTGTGTGTGTGTGGACTCACTTGGAGCCACTCCTATGGTGATAAACCGACAGTGTACAAAACCGAGTCAGTGTTTGCAGTTAGTTTGCATGATTTATTTGTGTTCCCACATGCATGTGGCTGTCATTCATCAACACAGAAAACACAAGGTTTTTGTATATTTTTGCCAAATGTTTGATTTATTACTGCTTCCATCTGCAAATATTTCGAAGAGCTAAAACATGTTCATAACGTTGAATGGAACCTGTCCACTGTTAGGATAATACTAATTTCTGCCAACACAGCTTTAGAATTAGGTTAGCAGTAAGATGATGATGATGATGATGATGGTGGTGATGTACTTTGAGCTGCATGAGAAATATCCTTCTAGGGGGATGAAAATGGCCTTGTACTCCGGAGGATATTGAAATTATTGTGTTATAAAATAATATGCTATATTTGGATGAAGGTTTAGTGGAAAGAACACCCCTCTCCCTGAAATAACTGGTCTTTATTTGTCCTGTGTACTTCATACTCATGCCCTTCCTGCTCACACCCCTATTACATGAAAGTAAAAACCTCCTGCTCAAAGATTTTGGCAATAATAATAATGATGATGATGGTGGTGGTGAAAACAAATAGTGTAGCTCCTATTCATATCTGTATTTATATTTTGTTTAGAACAAATCTGGCTGGAACACACACAAATACATTCTAATGGATTTGTATTCAATTACCTTTAATATATTCAGTCCCCTTCGAAAGTATTGGAACGCCAAGGTCTGTTCTTTTGTCTTTGCTGTACACTGAATACCTTTTGGGTTTGAGATCAAAAGATGAATATGAGATGATGGATCATTTCATTTTTTCGTTTCCTGTTATTTACATCCAGATGTGTTCAACAACTTGGAACATGATGCCTATTGTGGCAGACCACCCAAATTTTAAGTGAGCAAAAGTACTAGAACAGATAGTCTTAAAGTAAATTAAAATAAATAACACTTTAATATTTGGTTTGCATTTCCCTTGCTTGAAATTACTGCATCAAGTCGGTGACCCACTGTTGCATTTTTCTTTTGTGATGCTTTTACTGCAACTTCTTTCAGTTGTTTGTTTGTTTCAGGGAGTTTTTCCCTTCAGAGAAAGCTTCAGGAGGTTAAATCCTGCTCAGTTGGCTTAAGGTCTGGTGATTGTCTAAAATCTTCCACTTTCCCCCCTGATAAAGTTCTATGTTGAGTCAGCAGTGTGTTTTGGATCATTGTCTTTGCTGCATGATAAAGGTCCTCCTGTACAATTTTGATGCATTTCTCCATGAATTGCAAGACACACTTCTGAATTCATTCAAGAGTTCCATCATCAATAAAGATTAGTGAGAATGTTCCAGAAACAGCCATGCAAGCCCAAGCCGTGACACTACCTCCACCATGCTTCAAAGATGAGCTTGTATGTTTTGGATCATGAGCAGATCCTTTCTTTCTCCACACTTTGGCCTTCCCATCACTTTGGTAGAGGTTCATCTTGGTTCCAGAACTTTTTTAGTTCATGTCTGTATTTCTTTGCGAATTCCAGTCTGTCTTTCTGATTTCTTACTGCTGATGAGTGGTTTACATCTTGTGCTATGGCCTGTATATTTCTGCTCTCAAAGTCTTCAAATGGTGGATTGTGACACCTTCACCCCTGCCCTGTGGAGGTTCTTGGTGATGTCACTGATCGTTGTTTTTGGGTTTTTCTTCACAGCTCTCACAATGTTTCTGTCATCAACTGCTGTTTTTCTTGGCTGATCTGTTCCATATCTGCTTGTTGGTGGACAAGTGGTTTCTTTCTTACTCAGGATATTCCAAATTGTTGCATTTGGCTATGCCTAATGCTTGTGCAGTAGCTCTGATTTAGATTTTCCCTCTTTTCTCAGCTTCAGAATGGCATAGACAGTTCTCTGGACTTCATGTTGGTTTCTTATTTAACAATAAATGCAGTCTTCCCAGGCAAAACCTAGGGCTCAAACGAAGAGGAGACATTTCAAACTATTAATTATTTAAACAATCAATTTAACAGGGCACACCTGGGCAGCAAGAAACACCTGTCGGTCACATTCCAATATTTTTTGATTACTTGAAAAAATGAGTGGGTTCAAACAAAAGTGCCATGTCCTAAGTTTTTTAAACACATCTAGATGTAAATATGAATAAATGAAAGCTGAAATCCTGATTTGTCGCCTCATATTCATCTTTTAATTTCAAACCAGAATGTCTTTTTGTATAGCAAAAACAATAGAATTAGCCTTGCTGTTCCAATACTTTTAGCAGGGGCTGTACTGTATACTTGGTTATACCTAGAATTTTGAAAAAGCAGAAGAAACTGCAATTTCATTTGAACTAATTAGTTCTCTCTCTGGCCATGAAACAAAAAAGCAACATCAAGTGGCATAAAGACAAGACCTTGCAGCTGAATTTGTGACTCAGACCTGAACCCCAATGACAGGGTGCGATGTGGTTCGGCTGAGTAACGCCTAAATGATTTAACATCAGTGGTCTTTTTGTGGTTACGTACGGTATAATTACATGACGCAGGCATCTCTTATAGCCCCACTAAACATGCTATCAAGCTATCAAAACAAGCAGGTGTTGACACATACAGTGCTCTCCACTAATATTGGCACCCTTGGTAAATATGAGCAAAGACTGCTGTGAAAAATTGTCTTTTGTTTAAAAAATTCACAAAAATACTCTGCTCTCGCGGATATCAAACAACAACAACATGGGTTTATAAAAAAATCTTTGTTAAATATAGGTGTGCAACAACTATTGCCACCCCTATAAATTCATATGAGAGATCTCAATGGGAATATACTTCAAATATATTTTTATTTATTTGTTTTAGTAGACCTGGGTGACTAGGAACAGGAAATTGATCAATCTGAGGTAAATGAAATAAATATACACGTGTTACCTCGATCTTTCATAACAACGGGTAAGAGCAAGGAATATAGCTGTGATGTGCGGCAAAAGGTTGCTGAGCTTCACAAAATGGGAAGTGGCTATAAGAAAATAGCACACGCATTGAAAATGCCCTTTTCCACCATCAGGGCAATAATTAAGAAGTTCCAGTCAACTGGAAATGTTATGAATCAACCTGGAAGAGGATGTGCGTCTATATTCATCCTAGTCCCCTTATTTGAAATCCATAGAAAACCTGTGGGGTGAACTGAAGAGGAGAGTCCACCAGCGTGGACGTCGAAATGTGAAGGATCTGGAGAGATTCTGTATGGAGGAACGGTCTCAGATCCCTCACCATGTATTCTCCAACCTCATCAGGCGTTATAGGAGAAGACTCAGAGCTGTTATCGTGGCAAAGTGAGGTAGCACAAAGTATTGACTAAAAGGGTTCAAATAATATATTTAACAAAGATTTTTTTTATTGTGTGATATCCATGAGAGCAGAGTATTTTTGTAAATGTATTTATTTTTTAAACAAAAGATCAAAGGTTGAACGATAAAGAGAATTTTTTTTCACAGCCTTCTTTGCTCATATTTACCAAGGGTGCCAATATTAGTGGAGGGCAGTATAGACATAAGAGCTGATATCGGCTTATCCGGCCACGTTAACTGTTACTCAGATTAGCATGGTGACGGTGTTGACGGTGTTCGTCACATCCGCATGTCTTAACGATTTGTGAAGCTTCCCAGGTGACTCCATGCTTAACACTTGCTATAAAAGGACGCAACAACAAACAGGCGGTTCCCAACGATCCGTCCAGATAAGGTTAAATAAACAACCGGGGAAGATCTGAAGTCCAATTTAGTGCTTCTGTGATGCAACATCCTGTGTGTCAAATCCTGCAGTTTGCTGTGATTTTAATAAACTGAGCACTGACATCCTTTTGTCACAACATTCTAATGGAAATCGATATGAACACACTGATTGGCCCGTTTCAGCAGTGTCAAATCAATGGCTGTCTATTTACTGTAGGGATCAGCAGCAGTGTCCGTTCTGACATACTTTGTACAAAAGTTTTATCAATCATCATTTGCTCTTAGTGACCTTACTACAAGAGTAATCTGGGGGGGGCGGGGGGTTCTGGTGGATGAACGGTTAAAGATTTCCCTGGATCTCAGAATCTTTGTAGCGTGTTATGCAGGCCATTAAAACACCTGTTAAAAACTTGCCAGGAAAACATGAACCTTTTGATGCGTTAATCAGGGCAGTGAAGTGTGTTCATGAACACGATCAAAGTCTCGCCTTGCCCCGGTTTAAAAGCATAGCGTCAGTTTCTGCTATGCTTGCAGCCCTGTCACTGATTTATTGAAGTCTCCCACACACTGGTATTATTATCTTATCGCCTCAGCCGGGGCTTAGAAGCTTTACGAAGTTTGCATGAAATGTCACGCCGGAACATTCTCTTCTGATGACATGGTTAGGGCACCTCAACCTAGAAAGTGTGTACTGTATGTGTGCTGGTGAATGCTTAAGTACATTTCAGTGCAAAAGTTTCCCATTGTTTTTAAATGGGGAAAATCTTGTAATGGAAGCGAATTCCGTGAAGTTCCAAGTGAAATGTGGATGAATTTCGAAAAAACACATTGATCACAATATTGTAAAATTAGCAGAACACATTTTTTTTTGCCATGACCTGATTTAAAAGAGGCAATGTCCTGAAGACAGTGTAATGTTACTGACACTGGAGACTTGTTTCTATAAATATTTAATAAACATCTTACAGAAAATCCATATCTCCACATCAAATATAATGCTTATTTGTTACATAATGGCACCTCCCCTGCGATGGATTGGCACCCTGTCCAGGGTGTACCTCACCTTGTGCCCGATGCTCCCTGGGATGGGCTCCAGGTTTCCCCGTGACCCTGAGAAGGATAAGCGGTATAGAAGATGGATCTTGGTAATGTGTAGCATTCATCATCCATCACGTCCCTGTGAATTAGGTGCCAGTATAGTAACACATTACCATCAACCTGTGATTTGAACTGTAGACTGCACTATTGTCTTTCTTTTTTTTATTTTTATTATTATTATAGAGAACTAATAAACACCTTCTGCCTAATTGGGACCATATACCAGCTGTATATGGTCGAAATGACGACTATAGACACTTGACTTGACGACAATCAGATTTGATTATGGGCTGACTAGTTTCTTTCTGCCAAGCAAGGATGAACGAGGAACCTATTAAGCCACATTTTATACATTTTTTTTTTGGAATGATGCTGTCTTATTAAAAAAAAAATACAAGAAAATGTCCCATCTAATTATGTTTAGCAACAAATTATGAATGACATCTTCCTACCTTCACTGTATTGGTTGAACACAGTAAAGTGGTGAATTGGAAGTCATAAACGTGTGGTTAATCTTTAACTTACTATAGAGCCATTTATACAGTACATATGGTGCAAAGGTATGTGTGTGTGTATATACACAAACGTCACCTAGCATGGCTAACTTGGCAGGGGAAGACTTTATCAGAACATTGGCGTCTAGTTATTTCTGTCTTAACAGTTTCATGTTGTAAAGACGTGGGCCTGTGTACATGCCTGTAAAACCATAACAGCCCAATTTACAGGTAATTGTAAGAACATAATTCCTGCACATATCACACAGCAAAAGTGGCTTTGATCTATTAGACGGCAGTGTTTGAAATCAAGATTAGCATCAGTGGTTAAAGGAATTAGCAAGGAATCTTGATGATCAAACAATGCATTAATCCCGATTCAAGCTTTCCAAACCCAAGATCACTTACGGCGTCTTTAATCACTGTATCACACATTTGAGATTTTCTCAATACGCCTACTGGAATTTAGATACTAACGCTTATATTTTTAAACCCTAGCCTCTAAATCCAATCCAAACTCCAAATTAAGCCCTCACCATAGACAACATATGGTACCCTTTCCCCCAGACTTATTTGAATAGATTCTCTGAGCGTAGGAAAGCACTGACTGTCCGTTGTCTCCTTTGGTGGGCCGCTGTGGAATCCCGAGCATGCGATGTATGACAAAGCCTTTGACGTTCTTCCCACGGGAGCTTGAATAGACAACGAGTGTCAAACAGTCACATCTGCAACTTGACCGAGTGTCATACTAGCAAGCCTGAACCATGCTAGCAAGACTGATTTACATAACGTTCGCAAGATAGGAGGCTTAGTTGTGATGCTAACAAATGGATGCTGGATATAGAAAAAGGGAGAATAAAAAAAGTACTGAAAATGCTAATTGTGTTTTGTGTTTTTTGTTTAAATCGAGGTTAAGGAGAAAATGTCATGCTAACCTTAACTAATTAGCTCGTTAGGTTCCAGTGCTAATAATCTAACAATGGAAGTTCCCGACAACATTGAAAGGGCATTAAATAATAATCCTGCTGGGATCTGTGTTTTATTTATTTATTTATTTATTTATTTATTTATTTATTTTTGATATAGAAAGTGAGGCATGTGTTCTGAATAAACAGAACTTTTTACTCCTTCTCAATAACGTTCAGAAAAGTTAGCAAGGACCAAAACATCCCTTTCGGCTGTTTGTATGTGTGCAGGCTCAGAAATGTACTGATGCAAATTCTAATCTTTTGCTACAATATTGTCCTGAGTTGTGATACTAGCGTTTTACTAAAAGCTCCTCTTTGAAACTCTTCGGCTCTTTCAGGAGCTGCGTTGCCTTTGTCTCTCCATTCTGCAAATTCCAAACTAGCACGTACATGCTAATGCAATTTACATTCATATAGCATTACTATGTTCTTCATCCTAAAGGATATTTGTGCCAAATTCCTCAATAGTACTTTAATCCTAGTGGATAGAAAAGTATTTTAAAAGTGAAAGAAAGCTTCAGGATTTGTTAAATAACTAAATCGAGCTTCAGGGAGGCTTATTTGTTAGCTAATTATCATGTCAGTCATGATGGGAACATATGCAAGTGGATTTTTACAAGTCTATTGATCACATTCCAGCCTGTTCACCATACTAGTTAGTCCTGGGCTAAATACATGGACTTGACAGCAGTATTGCCTCTGGCTTGACATAACATGACTTAAGCTAGCGTAGCTCTTCGGTACAAGGTCATATACTGTACAAGAAGATGCTAGCTGAGGAAAACAGAGTTATTGACATGAAGAGTAGCAATGTTGCTTGCCTCTGCCAGGAGGTTAAGCCTTGACTGTAGTGGATTTTGACTGTAGTGGTTTATTTCTAGGAAATAAACATTATCAACACAATCCGTATGGAACTGAATCAGTGCTTTTTTTTTTTCATGCTAATCTCTTATGAAGATGGAATTGAATCCTACTGAAAACTGGCACATGAGAAAACCTAAGGAAATTTTCTGTGTGGAAGAGTTTCCAAGATCCTGCGATTGATCCTGTAGGTGGTCCAATCATTTTAATAGCAGTGGTTTCCAAAAGCACTTTACTTAAGCTCAAACGATCACCCAAAATGCACCATAAATATAACCTAGACTGCAAAAAAGTATCAATACATGTGGTTTTGTTGGACAAGTGTGAGCCCTTGCACACTTCTGGCAGAAACAGTCCAACCCGTGTCAGTCTTTATATGTCGGTGACATTCGATATCCTTAGCACACTTCCTCTCGCTCTCCCTCAGAGATCCCCGGAGACGTATCGCTCACCCTAAAGAGGCTTTTCTACCAATTACAATGGAGTAGTGTCAACTGGAAGGACAGGTGGCGAACTCCACAGGGACTGGAGAAGACTAACATGCCCACACAAACACACTCTCTGACCTGCAGATATAAAAGGCAAAGATGAAAGTCATCCGATCTGTGCATCCATGTTTAAAATGCCCAATTCAATACAATATGAACGTGGACACGTGCAGAATCTTAAAAATGGCAAAAGGAAAATCTACCCAATCAGGACTTATTTTCCTTCATGATGTCTCAGTAGATAGATCAAAATGACCCATTGACTTATCAGTGAGTTATATTGATTTATTTATTTATTTATTTATTTTTAAATTCTTACATTTAGAGTACATTAAGTGTTTGGTTGCACATCAAAGGTTTTAACTACCCTGACTGAGCAGGTGTGATGGTCCATCTGCTGACTGGGATTTCCTGATGGTCTTATTTAATTGGTTTCGTTAGTCCTTGGCCACCATAACCACCAATGGTCCCACTCCCAACAACCACTCATAGCTCATATATCTTATTTATTGTTTACATCTGCAGTAATGACTCAAGATTGGTTTTCCATATTGGCAATGAGTGCTTAAACGTGTAAATCTGACTTACTGCTTGGTTTTCTGGCTGGCAGCCCACTCCACTCATTCATCAGCCAGTGTTTAGACAGAAATATCCACTATGAAGACACGGCGCCAGTGAAGATGTGCTTCTTTGTGTGTGTGTGTGTACGTGTGTGTCTATGGTGAAATCATTTGTAGGAACTGGAGTCCAGCCAGAAGCACTTCAAGTGCTATCTCCATAAAAATGCCTCAATTTTTCTATCCTTCTTCACTGTCTTTCTCTGCCTAATGATATCCGGATATTATGGCTCTCTTGCTACTTGACCCGCAGAAACCGTGGAGATGATATCTCTGGGTTTAAGCCACACAATTGTGTTTAGTCTTTCAATAGAGCAAGGAGAATGACGGTAATAAATGACGCCACACACAACCCTGAGAAGATCCTTCTAGTGATTTTATTCTGTAATATTAAGTCAAGTCAATTTAAGTTATATACACAGGTGTACAGTATACCAAAATATATATATATTTTGGCTAGTTAAGGTATTCAACATGCACCATAAAGTTTTTAAAGCTTAGTTTAAATCGTGGGTGCTATTAAAAAAAAAACAAGATTAAAGATTAAACAACGGACACGATGATAAACTATGCTTTGATCTTTCAGACGAACGCTATTTATTGAGCCGTGAGAAATGCGCCCGGGTCCTGCGGCCCAGAACAAAGCGCATGAGAGAAATGAAACACAAAAGCATTCCATTTTGAAATTTAACAGATGTGATAACATAATGAACAGCAATTTAAAGATGTTTTAAGCACAGGACTCTCCCATATTGTCGGAACGGGGAACAAAAATAGTACGTCTGTGTCTAGAAATCATGCCAAACGAAAACACTCCTGCATACTGAGAAAGTGGTTCCCAAAGAACTCCTATACAGTTTGGGCAATTTAAACTTTGTATATGGAAACCGTTATTAAAATGTTCTGGAAATGGGGCAGAGGTGAGGCACATGGATCAAGAACAAAACAAAATTGGGCTGCTACATAGTTGCCGCCTATAATTATGTGTTATTTGTCAAAAATGATATAGTAATGAAGCTTCAAGCAGTGATGTGATGGGCCCAAGCACCAAGGCTAAATAAATTGAGCTGTTGAAGCAACCGATACAGTGCCCTCCACTAATATTGGCACCCTTGGTAAATATGAACAAAGAAGGCTGTGAAAAAATTTCTTTATTGTTTAACCTTTTGATCTTTTTGTTAAAAGAATTCACAAAAACACTCTGCTCTCATGGATATAAACCAATTGCAAACGACACACACACAAAAAAACACCTTTTGTTAAATATTGGTGTGCAACAATTATTGGCACCCTTTTAGTCAATGCTTTGAGCTACCTCCCGTTGCCAAGATACCAGCTCTGAGTCTTCTCCTATAACGCCTGAGATTGGAGAATATGTGGCAATGGATCGAAGACCATTCCTCGACATTTAATTGGGACAAACGTGATGTCTTTCAATCTTCCGTTTTGTAGATGGCGCCATAGAACCATGTGGAATTCTGGAACTAGTATTGACCTTTTTAACCTGTTGAATATGATTTACATCATAGCCTCAAGACCTAAACTAATTTGTTACCTAGTTTGTAAAGCACCATTACATGTCTCGTAGATTAACCACAGTAAGCCCTTGGCCGTGTTCAGACAGGTGGGCCCGAATTCACATTTTTTTTTGGCATATCCTACTTGAGCAGGAAAGACTTGCTACAGTCTGAACATCTGACTCATTTATTTCAGTTTGGTTCAAGCCAAATTGGCTTTACCAGATTTCTGGGCATGTAACTCAATTTAACAATTTAAATCAGAACTCGGGTTTCTTTTACGGTCAGTGTTTATTACTCCTTTGCCTAAGAAATGTATAAAATTAGCAGGTCTGGCAAGAACCTTTTCTAACTCTAGTACCTAGAGTGACAATAGGAATGAACATGGGATATGCCAGCCAGAATTTGTTGTATGCACCTAATACTGAACATTGCTGTTATGTAAAATATATCAACTTGGTGAAAACTGAGTTGCTACCTGTATCTAGCTAAGTTTCACCGGTCTTGCTCTGTTCTGTCAACACATACGTGTGTTCCTGAAACAAATCCCATATCTGTGTGAACAAAGCCTTAGTTATATCAAGATAAGGTGAATCTCTTTAGTTCTCACTTGTACATTCCGTCTCGCTCGGTCTCTCTTTGTTAACGCCATCACTGGGGTTTGAGCACCTGAGTCTTATCATGTTTATGTCTAATGAATAATACAGGACGTGTTATCAGGGGTTAGGCTTTGGCATATGGATCAAAAGGGTATTTCTGTCTGTCCCTTGCTGTTTCATCTAAAAACTCCAGCAGAGATAAGGGTGTATGTGGAAGCTGCCATTCGATCGAGTAAAGATCAAGCCAGTTGAGGTATTAAGAAAAGTTGGTCTCGGATCACAGCCTAACCATAGTATTTTCACTTTCCCAGGCAGCTGATACATCCTGAAGGCACAAAAATGATGGGGAATCAGCTCAATCCTAGGGTTGACACAAACAAAAATAAAGCTGTTTTTGCCTTTGTATCCACATAAATTGGTTGGTATTCCTTCTGGCCATTTGCATGATAAATTATGAATGCAAAACTGGGTGTTTCCTGTATTAGGGGTCCAAGCACTTTACCGTCCATCTCACACCATATAAACTTATGTAGGTTTTCAGTATTAAATATTAAGCATGTGGGGAGAACGGTAGCTTAGGGGTTAGCACATTTTCCTCTCACCTCTGGGATTGGGAGTTTGATTCCTGCCTCCATCCTGTGTGTGCGGAGTTCTCCCTGTGTTCTCCCCGTGCTTTGGGGGTTAAGTCTGGGTACTCTGGTTTCCTCCCCCAGTCCAAAGACATGCATTGTAGGCTGATTGGCATTTCCAAATTAGTGTGTGTGTCCTGCAATGGGTTGACACCCCGTCCCCTGGGATAGGCACCAGGCTCCCTGCGACCCTGTGTAGGTTGAGCGATATACAAAATGGATGGATGGATAGATATTAAGCATGTTTGGAAAATGTTGGACTTGTTTACTCTCTCTCACCTCATTCATATTTACACTTCCTGACCTTCTGATTCATAAAGGATTACGCCAGCCCAAATATAAACCTTCTTGATTAATTAACGTAGCTTCACAACTGACAATTCCATCTTGTTTCCTGTCCAGAATTTCTTCTTTAATTATGATGTCTGTCTGATGGAAATGACCAACACGGCTGCGTCCAGAAAGTCATTCTCTACTGTAATGACAGTACTGTCAACCGAACAGGCTTATTTTGATCCAGAGCTGGATGCCAAGTGTGTCATTAGAGGAGCCAGAAAAGCAAGAAGTAATGATTTATACACACAGAGAGAGAGACAGAGAGAGGGGGAGAGAGAGAGGAGGAGGAAGAGAAATGGGGAACGATGGAAAGAGAGGGAGAAGTTGGAGAAAGAAGGAAAAAGTGAGACGGAGAGAGGAAAAGAAGGGGGGGAGAGAGAAATGAGGAAGAGATGGGGAGAAGGAATTTGGGTGAGAGAGGAGGGAAAAGGGGAGTGATGGAAAGAGAAGGTGAGAGGAGAGAGAGAGAGAGAGAGAAAAGGAAAGAAGGAGAGTGAGAGAGAAATGATGAAGAGGCTGGGGAGAAGGAATTGGGTGAGAGAGAGGGGGGGGAGAGTGAGCGAGCAAGAAGGAGAGAGAAATGAAGGGAGAGAGACAATGATTGGGGGAGAGAGAGAGAGAGAGAGAGAGAGAGACAGAGAGAGAGAGAGAGAGAGAGAGAGAGAGAGAGAGAGAAAAAAGGAAAGAAGGAGAGTGAGAGAGAAATGATGAAGAGGCTGGGGAGAAGGAATTGGGTGAGAGAGAGAGGGGGGGAGAGTGAGCGAGCAAGAAGGAGAGAGAAATGAAGGGAGAGAGACAATGATTGGGGGAGAGAGAGGGAAAGGAGAGAGAGGAAGAGACTGGGGAGGACATACAGAGCTGGGGAGAAGGAATTTGTGTAAGAGAGAGGAGGGAAAAGGGGAACGATGGAAAGAGAAGAGGGAGAGAGACGTCGGAGAAACGGGGGAAAAGGAAAGAGGAAGAAGGAGAGTGAGAGAGAAATGACGAAGAGACTGGGGGAATACAGAGCTGGGGAGAAGGAATTGGGTGAGAGAAGAGGGAAAAGAGGGAGAGAGAGGGAGAGAGCATGAGAAGGAGAGAGAAATAAAGGGAGAGAGACAAAGATGGGGCAGAGTGAGGGAAAGAAGGAGAGTGAGAGAGAAATGAAGAGACTGTTAGGAAATACAGGGCTGGGGAGAAGGAATTTAGGTGAGAGAGAGAGAGAAGGGAAACGAGCGAGAAGGAGAGGGAGAAATAAACGGAGAGAGACCAAGATGGGGAGGAAGAAAGTGAGCGAGACGGAGACACAGATTTAAAGGTTAACAGTTCTGTCCTCAGTTATTATTAATTACTGGAGTTTTTCATGAAATAATTTTTGTGGCAAACTTCCTTCCCAAATTTCTTTGCTGATGAAATGTTCGCCCGTGTGGACACTGTAAACACCGATACATGATGAAACGCAACATTTGTATCACAATCTATAATTTGAAGATCTCATTTAGAGGGTATTCTGGGTAAAATCCATAATAAAAATAAATATCTGAATGGCATGTTCTGCAGCGCTATCGCCTTCACTCTCCCATAACCACAGCGACCACAATCACTTCCTGCTCTCAGCATTCCAAACACGGAGCAATGCCTGATGGGATACAACAGCTCGCTATTGAGACACCAGCTACATGCTGGGGCCTGTTTATTATTTTTATTAACGGGTAAAAATAACCTCTCCCCGAATGTTAAATCTCAAGCAGCCTGTGCGTATAAGGCACGTCATTTCGCTCAGCTTCGGGCCTCCGTTTAACATCCACGTTCCTTCCATCCCACTGTAAATATTTACCACACGGTGACACTGGAAGCCCTTTAATGGTGATACTCTATCTGATTCCAAATAGTTGTTCCAAAGCAAACAGAGCATCTATCTCTATGTATGTTAATTATTTTTAACTACTGTCCTTTCCATCTGACCTCATCGTATTTCTAATTGTAATAGAATTTTGATGAAACCGGCGCTAAAATTCTGTTACTTTGGAACAGGGAAAGGATTTTCATGTCAAGTAAAAGCCAGCAAAATGTGATTTAAAAAAAAAAAAAAAAAAAAAAAAATAATTATTATACGCTTCATTTGTTCAAGATCAACCTCAGAGACCTTCACAAGTAAATTTGTTCCACAGTAATGTCCAAAATAATCTGATGACTGCAATACTTCCAATAAAGCACACTCGAGGTGGAAAAAGTGCAGAAAAATGCTTAAATGAAATACGAGTTGCGGCTTGGGAAAAGCTGTTGAATGTTGGTGTAGCCGAACTCTGTTTAATTCTTCGGTTTAGCAGCGGTGGCTCGTTCATAGGGGCAGGTGCTGCAGAGCCCATCAAGATCTCACACTGAAAAACAAAAAATTATCGCTCAATGAATTTAAATTAAATTAAAGCCAGAATTTCCACTGAAGTAAAATACTGTATGCGACTTCAACAAAAAGTAAATGGGTAAATAATGGCGGGTATATTATTCCGTACATCAGAAATGTGTGTGTGTGTGTAGCATGTCGATCTTGTTTCTCAAGCAAAAGCTGAGAAAAAGAAATTTCCAATGCTCACCTTTAACGGGCTCGTTTCAAGCAATGGACTACTGCACCAGTTTTGGGATGTTTTTTTGAGGCCATGTTGTTAATGATGTCATACACACACGGATCAGCAAGACCCTGCAGAGGATAGTGAGGACAGCTGAGAAGATCATCAGGGTCTCTTTTTTCCTCCATCATAGACATTTACACCACATGCTGTATCTGCAAAGCCTCCAGCATTGTGGATGATCCTACACACCCTTCACACACGTTGTTCACCCTCCTGCTGTCTGGAAAAAGGTACGAAGCATTCGGGCCCTCACGGCCAGAATGTGTAGCCATTTCTTCCCCGACGCCATCAGACTCCTCCATACTCGGAGACGCTACTGACACACACACACACACACACACACACACACACACACACACACACACACACACACACACACACACACACACACGGGTTCCAATCCTCTTGGAATTTTTGCACATTTCTGTACTGACTACCTGCATTTTTGCTGCTAATGTACTTATAAAAAGATCTTATTTAATTTGTCACCACTGTGTACTTTTACCTGTCTGCTAGCACAATAACTGCTATGCCCATATATGGTATAAGCTACTCTGCTGAATACTGTCATAGTATGTTATGTTTACATTCACAGCACTTTTATTATATTGTTATTCTTACTGTGCCCATTGTCCTGTTTTAGTAGTTCCTGTATGGTTGTCTGTCTGCACACGTTTGCACGTGCACTTTATGTACAAATGTGTAGCTCTTATTCAGAGGTGGGTGGAGTAGCCAACAATTTTACTCAAGTACACGTAGTAAAACTACTCAAGTACACGTAAGTAAAACTACTTCTAAAAGTAATTACTCAAGTAACAGTAAAAGTAATAATGCTAATAATTTCTTGAGTAAGAGTAATGAATAAAGTATCCAGTGAGAAGAGTACTCAAGTAGCGAGTTACTAGGTCCTTCGGAACTAGCCTTCTCCTTTTCCCCCTCTTGGGCCATTATCTTCCAGGATTGAGCCATTTAAAAAGTAAGCGGTTGTTGCGTCCGCTTTCAGACCACTGAACAATTTATTTATATATATATATATATATATATATATATATATATATATATATATATATATATATATATATATAATATAAATAATATAATTTTTTTTTTTTTTTTTTTTAAAAGTTACTCAAATAAATGTAAGGAACCAAATGTAGCATGTTACTACACACATCTGTTCTTATTTATATCTGTGTCATCTCATGTGGTGTTTGTATGTAGCACCGTGGTCCTGGATGTACTATACCAGCTGTATATAGTTGCAATGACAATAAAGCCACCTGACTTGATCTCATACACCTTCAATCTTGTAATAGCTACTAAATAATTCTGAAATGTTATCCAGTCAGCGAATCGGTGTCCGTGAGTGTATTTACATGCAAGATGATCATTACCTGATTTCTGATAATGAAATGGCAATGACGGAGTTGACGTATTGTGCACTGTAGTCCTCTCGTACCCTCACAAACATCAGGCGCACTTCCTACCTGCAGCTTGCTCTAGCTTGTAAATCCCTCCCTGCTGTCCTGCCTTCCCTCTCTCTTTCTTTCCCTTAGGCATTTTTTTTTCTCCATTTAAATTTTTTTGCCTTTGCATTTAAACAGGTATAAACATATTGGTAAAAGGCATTAATCATTAAGGCAATCATCACTGCTTGTTTCCGACCAAGTTGAAGTTTACGTAATTACTTGGCCTAGTTTTCTTGGGTTGCCTAACATTATAGTCATAGATAGAAGTCATAGGAAAGACTGCAACCTCTAACTTATTTTTTTATTTTTATTTTTTTAACTTTTTTTTCTTCTTTTTTTTCTTTCTACTGTAGGGTCCACGTACTGAAAGTCTCTCACTCACAATTTCTTTCCAACAGTACAAGTCCCGCTATGCATATGCTGTACTTACTCCAAATGACATCATTCACTGTATATACGTAATCTTTTTTTTTTTTGTTTTGTTGTTAAATAAACAATATTATTTGTTGTTTTAGTATGTCATAGGCATTACTATCCAATTTCCAATACACATCCACTTTCAAACCCTGTCTGAGAGAGTGGAACTTAACCAAACTGGGCAAAGGATAAAAGTTATAATGGCAAATCGAAATATCTGCATAACGTTACAGCATTCTGCTACATGGTGAAGTTTTATTCATGTTCATTAAGAACGAAGCATCTGAATCCACACGGACAAGTTGTCAAGCAGATATTTAAAGCACACATTCGTGGCAACGTAAACGCAGATTTTGCATTAGCCTAATACAAAATGCCTTGGCTAGTCATCTAGATCAGGTTAACTATTGCTTTAACAATTAATACCACGTGATGAGCAATTCTTTTTACACCACAGAGCTTGATGTTGATTGGTCAGAAGGTGTTGATTGTTAAAGAAAAATCAGTCGCGCAACAATAAATGTAACTGGAAATGAATAAAAATATATGGTGGTGTTCTTTAATTAATGAAAAAGTGAAATTGTTGGGAAATTGCGGTGGTGTAAGAGGAATAAAACACTTTGGGATGTGCTGTTATTGGAAAAGTATCAAGGTCAATGTGGCTTTGCTTTGGGCTGTATCGCAACACCCTGTCAGTTATTTTCCTGCAACTTAAAATAAACTTAAGGGTGGTGACGGTAACACAACTATGCGTGAGACATCCTAACACCACCCTGTTGTTGATTTTATATTTTTTGATGTTTTATCATGACACTGATGTTTTTTTTTCCTTCTTACTTATTAAATAATGAATAGCAGAAAAAAGGGAACAAGGACAAACGAGTGAAGTGGTGATGCTCAAAAGTGGAAGGTTTGATTTGCTAAGAGAATTTATTTTTTACATTTTTTTTATGAGAATCAAACATTTGGTCCAACACGTGCACACACGTCTTCCTTTTATTTTTTTAGGTTGTAGTTGATGAGCTCATCCATGTTTTTTACTTTTTATTTAAATATAACTTTTGATTTGTTGGCCTAATTCACTTATGCTTTGTACTGGCACCCTGTCCAGGGTGTACCCTGCCTTGTGCCTGATGCGCCCTGGGATAGGCTCCAGGTTCCCCCGTGACCCTGAAAAGGAGTAAGTGGCAGAGGATGGATGGATGGATGGACTTATGCATTGTTCCAAAAGAACAAATGAATCTTGTTGAAATAAATTCTTCATATGTTCTCAAACACTAACTAGACATGACTTCTATTACTTGTCATAAACCCTTTGACTCATTTATAAAGTCTTCCCAGTGATGACTGTATGAGCCAGGATTTATTTATTTACTTACTTACTTACACAGAATGACACATTTTAGCAGCAGTAAGTAATGAGCCTTGGTCATGGAATCTGTTTGGCACCCGGAGTCGATTTTTCCACCCGAGAAGCATAAATGCAGACGAAGTGGCATATTTTCCTCCGAACTCACAGGATCATGGTGCATTTTCCAACAGCGCACGTTTTAGAACATAATTAATGACGGCAATGAGGTTTTCTTCAAGGCAGGGGTATGATATTGGGATTCTCTTCTAAATGACCCCAGTAGTGACTCGGATTCTTTTCTGGATGGTAAACCTGATATTACTGGCATGAACATATGATACATTTTCCAGACCTTCCCACACTTGGACCATTATATTTGCTTTACAGAGGGAATATAAAACCGAGTGCTGAAGAAGCAATGGGTATAATGTGCTGTGCATGTCCGTGCACAGTCACACTCAATCAAAAAGCTTTTTTTTTTTTTTTTTTAACGCCAGCTACCAGTTCTTTCATTGAATTTAGATGAATGTGCTTTCTTTCAGGGAAGATACTGCTTGAGGCAAAGCATCCTTTGCAGGCTTAACTCTAAGGGAGTATAATGGATTGCTTTATGTAGAGGGGGAAGTTAAATATGTACACGGTCATACAAAGGGGTCTGTATTGTTGGGTCTCTGCTTGCGTGAACAATCCTGCTTTCCATGGCGCCTACTTTGCTTCTATAAAGTGTCTCTCTCTCTCTCTCTCTCTCTCTCTCTCTCTCTCTCTCTCTCTCTCTCTCTCTCTCTCTCTGAGATCAGAGGTCTTTTTGATGTCCTGCCGTAACCCGTATCCCCATCCTTACTGTGTCCTCCAGCCCCCAACACTGACAGGTTCACACAGTTTTACCTGGTATTGGTTTCCCCAGTCTGCACTGTTTGGGTCTAATTTGCCAATGGATCCCTTTGGAGATTCTCTTTCTCTCCGGCCCCTGAGAGAGTAATTATGTTTAATCCAGATGAATAAATGTCTGTTTCTTGTGGCTATGATCTTGGGACAGAGGGTTTATGAAAGCCTTGTTATGAAAACCACAATTGCATTCAGGTTGCATTTACATACAAGTCTGAGAAGATCATTCTAATATCGTACTAATTGTAATATACTAATACTAATTGTTAATGCACATTTGTTAGTATATTTACGGTAGGCATGATACTCCAGGAATTGCGGCATTTTGCCCTTAAATTTATTAAAACACTACAGTTAGTGTGGTGCTAACCTAAATCTAATTTTAATCTAATCTAAACCTAAAAAATGTACATTAACACATCGTAGGTCATTGAGGAAATATAAATATATAAACAAATATAGGTCTGGAGTGATGCATGACAAACAAATCCAATGGGAGGTAGTTTACTGTGACATAAACAAGGTAGTGATTTGAAGTGGGTCAGGAATGTATAATCCCATGGAAGCCATTAAAACCCATGGTCATAATCTTGGAGAAGGTTTATTACCTACCTGAATTATAGAGCGATGTAATTGAGAACAAATAAATGGAGAAAGTCAAGTGGTAACAGCTATTCAGATTTCATATGTACACAAAAGCTGGGTGACTAAAGAAGCATGGAACTACATACAATAATAATAATAAAAAAAACTAGCAGTGTGCCCTTGTATTGACATGTTAGTGCTTGCAGCTGGAACCTTGTTTTGCTAACTCGGCAAAGCATGTTCATGGAGTTCACTTTTACCTTAATCCAGAATAATCTTAACACACTTGGCGATATTCAAGAAGTGATCACACTGCTCACTGTGTGAAGGGCTGAATTTCCCAACAACTAAGGTATAAAGTGGGGATTTTAAAAGGTGTGATCGGTAAGGACGCATACAAAAAGCAAACCTGTGATCCCAAACATGGAAAGTAAACTTATTCTTAGCATCGTTGGTGAATAAGTAGCCTGCAGTGGAATTTAAACTCTAGGCCGTTTACCCAACCAGACAAACCAGTTTTCAAGACCATAAGTACTGAAAGGCCAAGAAGGTGAGATGTTTTTTTTTCTATGGAGGTTACTCCCTGAGAGAGAGAGAGAAAGAATGCTGAATGGCGAATTAAATCAATAAACAAATTATCATACCTTTTGCCAGCTGATCAACAAGGGCTGTATTGTTAACGAGTCTTGAGAGACTTTCAATTGCTCAATTTTTGCTCATTGTCCCTGTTCTCACGAGGAGTACGTTATCTGCAAACCAATCAGTGCTGAGTGCACATACACATTGTAATAGAAAACACATTTATTTATCTGAAAAGGTCATAAGACTGACATGACACAACTGTATAAAATACAAATTTCACACAAGTTAATGCGTGTCTGATATGTTGCGATAACAATGAAGACAGAAACCATGGAAATTGGATGTAGCTGTTAACGCTAAATAGTCTAATTTTAGTCATATGGAGCCTTTTCTTAGTGATAAACCAACAAATCTGAGGTAAATGTTGATATTCCTGATGGTTTTATCATGTTTCCACCACTACTATGACTGTATATTGTCCATTAACAGCTATGTGCTAGCTAAATTGTTAGTTTTTACAGTTGAGTCACTCAATTATGGTGTCCTTTTCATTTTTACATATTGTCATTGTAATATTAAACACATTTTCCATCTTAATACCACATTTCTGTGGTAATTTTTGTTTTTATTTAGATATTTTTAAAAAAAAAAAGAAATTCAGACATTTTAGAGAAGCTAAATGTCTGAATTCCCAGGCTGTGAGGCAATGTTGACATTTCTCAGTATCACAGTAATTATAATTGTACTGAAATGGAGTCTTTTCTTAATCACTTCCCAACATATCTGAAGGAAATGTTGATATTCTTGATTATTCTGTTTAATTTCTACTGTTCCTGTGTCTTTACATTGCTTGTATACAAGCCTTGCATAGCTACACCCTAGCTAGCTATATTGTTAACCATGTTTCCAGCTAAATAACAGCAAAGTGACTTTCAGCAGCCATAAATTGTGTTAATACATGTTTAAAAACATTATTTTATTGTTTCAGTGCTGTAGTTTTGCTTGCTATTTAGCATATATAAGGACAATGTAAAGGCAAGGTGTTTGTGAAAACACGATGATTTGGCTGTTAGGAATATTAACATTTCCCTCAGATGTGATGTGAAAATTCTAAGAAGAGACTACAATTACACTTTAATTATACTTAGCACTGTCTGCTCTCAAAACACGTTGAGAAACATCGATCAGCATTGTGTCCCGAGTTGACTTTATGTTCTGAATGTGGGTCATCTCAGAAATACAGTAAATACACAGCTCTGATAGGAATAACAGATGTGACTGCACAATGTAACGAATGCACAAAGGCAAACGCAGTTATCCATCCGCGTTCATCATCCAGTCATGCTTTTGGGAGTCATCTTCGCCAAGGTCGAACACTGATGTTTGTATGAACCCCAGTCGCTCTATAAAGTCAGCTGCTTATCTGCAATCTCTGTTACTTGCCAAGTGCACAAACAGACTTGTCCGAGCTAGAAGCCCAAGGAAATTAATTCAATAGTGATCACAGTGGTAGTAACTAATGCTAATGCATTCTGTACTGGAGTGAAGCTCAAGATGGAGGAGATAAAAAAAAAAAAAAAAGGATAAAATGAGATTTCCCCACATTATTCATCCCTCCTTCAACTTAAATCTACAGAAGAGGCTCGGATTATCAAATTCAGACAATGGAAAACTACTACGTTTGGTTACGTTTGTCCTTGATTCAACATGGCGCATTAAATTCAGTCGCACTGGATAAAAGAATAAATGGCCATCCACGTCCTTAATACTAAAATAAAGGAGCGTTTAAAAACACACAAGGATCCAAAAAAGGCTCGTAAACAATATATTATAACATTTTCACCACAAAATACAATTTAAAAACAGTACAGTAATAAATTAGGGGCAAGTGATATGGATATTGTACACTACAACAGTAATGCATAAAATCTCACACAACACACACACTCGGACACACAAGTCCAGGTTCAAAATGAACCACGTGACTCTGTTATGTCTTTAGTGGGCTGTTCATAGAGTATACAGTACAAAAAAAAAAAAGTAAAAAAGTGGACAAGGAAGTCTCAAAGGTCCTCTTTAAAAACAGTGTTACATTTCAGTAAGTAATTAAAATACAGACTAGGTCAGACAGTGGCAGGGGATAAAAATTCAATCTATAACTTTTAAAACTAAGGAAAATATTTGTCACTGGAAAGTTTGGCATATTAGCAGAAATTGCACTTCGAAATCCACATTTTTTTTTTTTCTCCCAAAGCGTAACTGACCAGAGAGTGCAGCAACGCGACGTACACCGTACAAAACGGACGTTACCTGCACATCAATGCTACGTACTAATCGAAGTTATTTGTGAAGATTTGATTTACCGTTCACATCAGCGTAACTTGAGAACTTCACCAATCTGTGCGGTAACTCGCATGCTACAGGAGGTGTTGTGCTAACATGTGCTAGTTTCAACATAAGCATTTTGTTAATGCATGCTGAAACGTTGATGGTCAGTGAAATTCTGCTTTCAGTGTAGGAAATGTCCACTTGGGTCCCTTTTTAAAGTAATCTCTACGCTAATGTCAATAACACTTGCTGGGGGAAAGCTAGCAGGGCTAATCCTTGGACCTAAACCCTGACGCATGTTTGGACTAATTACAGGGAAATATAATAATATAAAGACAGCTTTTTGAATAATTAAGAACTTTTTTTGCACAACATAAAACTTTATTCCCTGGAAATGCTGTGCTTTTAGAAGCAAGAGTCATGTAGCAACTGCTGCTGTATTGCAGTGATCTGGATCTTTTAGGTCAGCCAATTAAAATCTGGTGACCTGTGAATGGAATCAGTGATATTACTTGTCAGTCATCGCTAACAGCTAATAGCTAACATTGAGCTTAGACTACCTACACAACCCCCACCCCCCCCAGCTGTTATTCCTGACTGAACACTTTCATACATTCATTCAGATGACCAACTGATTCAGGACCAGCAGCTTAAGATGCCCCATAATCCTTTGCTGTGTAGGTTAGCGTTATCCGAAACAGTAGTACTCGTCCGAGTCCACTCTGGGTCGAAGCGGAGATTTACTGAACGTCTCGTCCCCGATGATGGACTGGTCGTTGAAGCTATCCGATTGGTCAGTGGGGGATGAATATTCCAAGTCCTCCCCTAGTGTGTCCAGGTAACTGCCGACTGAAATTCCGTCCAGTTCGTCCGTCCTGTCTTGGAGGCTGCTGAAGCTCCCGTGATGAGACGCGTCCTGGCTGTCCGAGAGGCTGTACAGGCTGCCGTTTAAGCTGCTCTCCCGGCTGGCCACGCCACCTCGCTCCTCCATCACCCAGCGGATGGACTCTATTCCTTCGTTGATGGAGAGGAGCTGCTGCATCAGTTTGACGTCGAGGGCACGGAGATGGGCCTGTGTTTGGGGAACGAGTAAATGACGACAATTAGATCGCAATATCATTACATCATTAAAATTTCTTTGATTACAAGTTCAATATATGATGCACTGTTTCCAAGGCTATATATACTTTTTAATTAAATACTTGTTCTTTAATTAGATTTGCTTACAAAAATCTGAGGGTTTTATAGAACAAATTCAATATTTTGTAACAAGTTAGAAATGCTTGAGATACTTCTGGGTAGATAATGGAGAGGGTGCAACAGCACTGACTAGCATATTAGGAAAGCAATAACACAAGGTAAATTTAAGTGTGAAAAGCTGTTCTGTTTAGAAATGTAATGCTACAGAAACTCCTAGGAGAAATTTGGATTTACAATTTCTTGCTGGAAAAAAAGAATAAAATAAAATAAATACCCATATTATGTACAGCATACCTGTTCTTGCAACCTGGCCAAATTACCTCAGAAGTGTTGCTGCTCTGACAAGTCCTTTTAAAATATGATCTATATTTTATAGTTTAGCATTTTAAACTCTGCTACTACTTGATTTTTGGTTTGACTGAAGACAAAAAAAAGAGCGCTTCCTTACTTGTCTCTGATGTGTCAAACTGAAGAAAAAGCACAACCGTGATGGGCTATATATTACCTGAGGTGATTTGTACGGGGTTTTTTTTTATAGTAGGTAAAAGACTGTGCAACCTTTCATGATGCAGGAATGTGCACACTGTAAAAAAAAAAATTTCAGATGGGACTAAATTTCCTGAGCTACATTACAGTGGCAATAATTCTATCACCACATCTCACCATGTAAACCTATAAACAGTGTAATCTTTTTAAGTTAAATACTTGGTACACCACTGTAATTAATTTTTCTAACACGAGTCTAAACAAAGCTACACTGTTTAACGGCCCATCTGCTGTTAGCTAGCTAAATTACGGTTTGACCTAGTGTTAAAATTATCAGTTGTATTACACAGTATTGTCTAAAGTGAAAATATACCAGTATCAAAACCTTTTACATTTCTATGTTTTGGATAAAATAACCAGAGTGGTGTGGTACGGCGGAAACCACCTCAAAGTAGCTTAATTATTTTTGTGACATCAAATGAATTAGCATTCATTCGGCATTTAGCATTCAAATAACGTTGTGTTTACATTTTATCTTTACAAGAAGATTCCAGATAGCCGATTGTTGTAGTATTCACGGCCTCGGGAAACAAAATTGACCTACACATCTGAAGGAACTGTTGACGTGTATAAATGTAAATACTTAATAGTTATGTGCTAACTTGGTGCTTTCTTTATGAAATCGCTGACTCTTGTGGTGTTTACAATTTCAGAAGTCAAAAGTTAACTGATAACTATGAACTGTGGCACATTTTTGTTTCTTAATATGGAAATATAATCTTAGTCAGCCTTTTCTTAGTAATTTTCCAACATATCTGAGGTAAATGTTGATGTCCTTGAGGGTTTTGTTTTGTTTTCACGGTCTCTTTGTTTTAACGAGGAAGTACTAGCTAGCTAAAGCATTATTCTAAAGTATTATTCGGCAATCCCCAACCATTTCCTAGGGTACGTTTACACGAGAACGACGTACTAAAAACGGGAAAATTTTTCCTTTGCGTTCTTGAAAAGTTTCGCGTACAGAAGACGACGTTGTCAAAACCATCCCCGTTCCCACGGCTCGGTCGAAAACGACTAAAAACGCTGTATTCGGCATATCGGGCCGGTAGTTGTCGAATGTCACTTCGTAAAGAAACGCTACGCGCACATAAGCGTTCACGTCAACGTGTCCGCCACAGAATTCTAACAAGGCTCGTTCGTTTTTAAATACTGAAAAAATCGAAATAGTGCATCTTTAAGTACTAATAATTGACCATCACTGTACTACAATCTAACAATCGGCAAATACAAATCAAATAGTGAGACACTGGCAGTCAGTCTGCTATCTATATTTTATTAGCAATAAACGGATGCAGATATACTCCAAAACAGACAATTACAAAGATAATTATAAGATTTAAATACCCTTCGTCGGTGTATGTAACAAATATGTAGCAAGCGTCTCTTCTGGTCATAGTAGTGATGCAGTAAACCTACACTTTGCTTGAGAAGCGTCAATAAACTCAATCTTGAGCAGCACAAACAGTCCTGTAGAATACCATTGTAATTTCAGTTGTCTTGCGCGTTGTTTGTGACGTAATCTTGCATGCCTATAGACTAAACACGTAACAGACGTGCGCATGACGTCATCGTTTTTCCCGTTTTTGTACGTTTACACGGAAACGATAACGGCATCGTTATCTTATCAAACTTGCACTTTGAAACCCGTTTTCAAAAATGTGCGTATTCAGGCCCCAAAACGCTGTCGTCGTGTAAACGAACTGCCAGAACACCATAAAAAGTTTGAAAACGTTGTCGTGTAAACGGCCCCCTAGTCACAACGTGATAACTGTTGAATGGGACAACCCCGTCTACTGAAAAGACCCCGCCCTTGAGCTATACTCTGCTTCTAAAAGCAGAAATGCAGCACTTTGTCACTGATGTATTGACATGTGAGCGCGAAAGACACACAAAGCAAAGGCTTCGGCTCTCCAGCCGCAGGGCGCGCTCAGCTGTGACATCAGTATCCAAATGGGATGCAAACTGCAGCACATCTGAATCCAAGCAAAACAGCCAGTGGCACAAAAAGCTTCGCAGGAACACCGCAAACAACATTTACAACAGTGACAAACACAAAAACAACACACAAGACAGAACCATGGACACGAAGTATTAGAAATAGTGTCCTAGTAGTCCTCTAGTGCTATGATAATAGTCGCTTTGCCAGCTGGGGTTAAACACAGAGGCTCTCTCATGAGTCGGCTGCCACGGCCCAATAATACGGCTAGTGTTTGCACTGTGACTACGTCCAGGCTTTATGAGATCACTAACTAGCCACGTAGCCACTGTGGAATTTCGTGCACGTGGAGATCAACGAGGGAGATAATACAGAGACATGAGCGAGCGCTTGCAAACTAAAAAGGTTGTGGACTGATGGCAAATTATATGCTATTACCACTGTATGGTAATAGGCACTATTTCTAAGTGTCTTGGGGTTTATGGGTTTGTCTTTAGTGTGCCCTGAGCTGGTTTATGTGCTGACCGGAGTTTGCCCCTTTTTGTCTTTCACAAAGGACAAAAGAAACCTTCGCATACGGTAACTCAAATGAGCACCCTGCTGGAAAAAAAAAAGGAAAAGAGGAAAAAAAACTCTCATGGACACCATTGGTTTTCTTGTGGCTTCGTTGTGGAGTGGATTTGTAATGCTTGGTTTGGTTCGTAATGGTATTTTATGATTTTGGTTGAGATCATAACATACCATAACATATCCTAATGGTTTAAACTGATTCGATGTACATTTGATGGAAATTCAAATGATCTTGTGGTCTCTGACGGCGACTGTGTGGTAAGACTATTGCGATATTTGCAGATGACGTTTAGGCTTTCCTCAAGAAAAGAGCGACGCACTGATGTACTGTACAAATACCATTCTATACTGGGTGATCGAAACAAACTACAGTTATATTGGAAACCATTAAAACCAATAAAAACCTGTTGGCAGTTATAACGGAACCCACTGCACCAACTTCCTCAGTAGAAAGTCAAACAATACTTCTAGTGTTCTTTTCAACAGGTGAAGGAAGCTTTCCGAGTGTCCGCAACACATGTGTAACCAATATTACGACCTGCTCTTGGTTCGTGACACACCGTGACCAATGACATTATAGCATATGCTTGAAGGCTGTAAAATAAATCGAGGCTGTGCGTGTCTTCAGACGATACGAGTCAAGGCAGGGTGCTATAGTTACACTTGGTCACCATGATAATTTGACTAAATATAACAGAGTACGACAGATGTTCCTCAGAGATCTTCCCCAGAATTTTTCAGATAGAAAAAAAACGTTGGGAATTCAAAAAACAAAACAAAAAAAACATCTACCATGGTAGTGAAAAATACAATACCAAACAAGAGCTCCATCGCCGCACATATTTAAAAACATGGGGAACAAAATCTAAAAAGGATGTGAGCTGTGCACACAAACGACAGCGATCCACGCCCCCCAATTGAGGAAAAAGCTACGTGCGACACGAGCGACTTGTGAAAGCAGGGTGTTGGTTATCGTTAGCAAGTTACATTTGCTGCCTTGTTGTGGCGAATGATTTCAGTTCTAATCGACGCGTCTGAAATGTTCCACCCAATCCGAACGCTTCTTCAGATTTGTACTGAAACTCTAATAAAGGGAGTCGATATCTAAAGGAAATATGAGACCACAAACATTCTTTAATGTGTAAAAAAAATAATAAAAAAAATAAAGTCAAATTCGATGCCATACAGTGAAACACTGGAGCAGAAGGACAGTGGCAGCTGTAACTCCAGAGCCACAGCCCGCATCGGGGTCAACCGACAAAGCCCTGATTGGATTAAAGATTAAGCCGTGGTGTGCGGAAACCAACTGTATCTTGAGCTCCTCAGCCTGCAGCCACATGTGTTCACTAAAACAAGGTGAATAATGAATAACAAAGTAAGAGACATGAATTTTTAACCACAATAAAACACTTATATTGCCATATATAGAGCGAAAGAGACATAATATTCACACAGCATTTATTTTGGCTGTGTGTGTGTGTGATGATCTCATTCTTGGATACTTGAAGTCAAAACTGTGTGTGCGTGTTGGGGGTGTTTGTGCATGCATGAGAGAGAGTGTGTGTGTGTGTGTGTGTGTGTGTGTGTGTGTGTGTGTGTGTGTGTGTGTGTGTGTATAGAGAACCAGCTGCTTGTGCTACTACTGCCTTTTAACAACTGATCTGAGACCTGGCCCCTTGACCCTCACTGTGATCACTCACACTTACAAGCAGGACAACCAGACAAGCCCCTGGCCAGCTGCTGAGGTCACACACACACACACACACACACACACACACACACACACACACAAACTCTCTAAATCTAGTTTTTTAGATATATTTTTGCTCAACCCGTGACTAGGGTAAAGTCTGACCATGGGAACCTGTACTGCTCGGGAGCCGTTCCAAGGCCAAAGACTGCAGACATAATAAAGGCAAATGATAATAAAAGATAACGCGTCGGGATGTCTTTTAAAAAAAAAAAAAGAAAGAAAAAAAGATGGCCGCTTTAGTCTTTCACACCCTTACCATCTGCTCCTCCTTCAAAAGCAGGACTGGGCAAATATTTTCAGTAAACATTCATCACCTGTTTTGGACTTTTTTTTGTTTTGCAAACTTCAAACAAAAACGAACCGCAACGTTTACATTTGATATGTAGCCATGTTTCAATTGAACCCGAGTTCAGCTGACTTGATTACGTTTCCGAAACCCCACCACATGCTGCAGTACATACATGGACCGACATGTAGAGCCGTTTTGACTTCAGCGGATTAAGTATGCTAAACAAATATTAGCTGATCTTATTATAAAAACAGAGGTACATGGAAATACTGGTTAAGCTGGGCAAAATAAAGTGCAGCGCAAAGTTGCCATATATATATAAAACGCCCCTGCTTACAAAAGGTGCAGTTACGTCAGGGCTAAAACACATCGAAAGAAAATACGACGAACAAACGTCTCGTAGCCAAAACTTTCACTTATTACTATTATTTTTTTTTTGGAGTGCGAATACGTGACATGCTACACAAACATATTCATACACATGCAGGATTACGTAGTGTTGTATTTTTTTTTTTTTTTTTTTTTTTTAAATCGCTGCAGTCAAAAACGCTCGATTTTGCTACAGCCTTTTAAAATGTTTGCGTTTTAAAGTTTTGTTTTTTGTGCTGCTTCTTTTTATTTTTCCTTTGATGGAAAACTAGCTGTACTCGTGTTCGACGCACGTGAACCGAAAAGGACTTTGCCTGAACGCGCACCGTGATGACGTCACATGACATGTCTTGGCGTAAATCTGCGGTAACTTTGAAAAACCGCAAGCTCCTCCAAATACTGTGGCGTTTGCTTGATTTTGCGTTCGCTTCTGCGATCGCGAAATCCTGGATGCACTGACCTTTTTGTTTTCCTTATTTCCTTAGTTAATGTACATTAACCACGTAACTAGCTTGCCATACATTGGTATATTAAGTTAGCTACCTTTTTTTTTTTTTTTTTTTTTTTTTTTTTTTTTAGCTTGGGTTAGGTTTCCAGGCAACAAAAACACGAGACCGGGTGGGCTAGATAATAAATGTATGAATTGTCATACGATTGTCATCAAATAAATTAGTTTAATTAAAAAAATATAGTAACAGATATCTAATATTAGCTTATACTACATGGTCTGAGACTTAAAAAGTTACAAACGTACGAAGATACAAACGTATGATTTGACAAAAGATGACGATTTTGTCCGTACGAAAAACTGCCACAACTGTCACCATTGTGGTCGTCAAGGTAACCAACCAAATACTGCATTCGCTCCATTAACCAATCCAAAATAGTCATTCTGTCCCAGTTCTGCAGACTAGAACATTTTTGAACCAAAGGGTTGATGCAATCCCAGAGGATACATCTGGAAGTCAGTGACTTCTCTCTGAACTTTAACCTTTTATGAGACAAGGAGATGATTTAAGCTCGGGATATTTTACTGCACCCGGTGCAAGGCGACACTATGGTACGGCTTCTGTAGATCTCGTCTTGTTAAAACGTGAAGGCCTGAGACAACGCACACATTCACTCTGTCTGAATGACTAGACGTGTGAACGGCGCTCGGATGAGGTGCTAATTGGCCTTTCTGAATTGGCTTTTCTGCTGATGAAAAGGAGAGATGTCTGAAAACTAGATTATTACTGTGTGTGTGTGTGTGCGTGTTCACACACACATTTGCAAGTCTTTACCTTTAAAACCATATGTTAGCCACACTGGTTTGCCTAGGGAGAGTTTAAGGCAGGATGCTTATTTCCACTGTACGTTCCTGGGATTATTTGGAAAGCAGACGGATGCAGTCTGGTTATCTGATGCACAGTATGATGTCATCACCGGGTCAACGTCCTACAGACCTTTCACTCACATCCGCACAGGGCATGACGGACAAAATCTCAGCTCATGCCGAGTACGCTGGGTTTCGTTGTTCTCGTTGATGAACTGGTTTGTTTTGCTCGTGTGCTCATTTAACTAGGCATGATGCTCTAAATGGTGTAGTGTTTACTGACCTGAGCCTGTAAAACCGCCCGCACTCAAGTTGACTCAAGAGTGCGCTGTTACGTCATTGATCGAGACAAGATATGATAACGAAGGAGGTTTGTTTCGATCAAATGGAGTTCAGTAGCTAGAAATACTAAACGGTACTGAATCTGTATCTTTCCTTGGGATTGAAGTGGATCCTTCAAAAGCACATCTTTTGGTTTCTAGTGTGTATCTTTTGACGTGGTAATGTGAATGCAGCACATCTTGATATAAGGTACAGAACTGGACCTTAAGGACCACTCTTATTGGTAGTTGGATGCACCATTAATAGTACCACTCCAGTGACAAAGGTACTATTTAGTAGTCCTTTTCTCTCTCTATCTCTCTCTCTTCTTTCTGATCAGAGCATCAGTGTTCACATGACATGTGCTATAATGACTACATGGCTGTAGTGTTGATTTGGGGAGCACAGATCCAGGTTCAGAACCTGGGTTCTATGGGTTGAGAACCTTGAAGAAGCATTAATTAGATAAAAGGAGGAAGAAGGGGAAAAAAAGCTCACCATTTCCTGTTTGAGGAACAGCATCTTGCTCTCCAGCTGTTTAAGCTCAGAGCTCGTGCAGTGATTCTGAGCTCTATTCGACTCTACTGGTTTTGCTCTGTGCGTAATGGACCGGGCCAAGCTCTCCGGTACTTTCCGGCCCAGTTTCACCTCGATGTCCCTGAAATCCGGAACAGTGCTGTCCTCCTCCATAGCCAAAGAAACACCAAATATCTTGCCTTGACACACAGAGATCTAAGATCCCTGCGCGTGAATAATGAATAAAGAGTTTAAATGACCAGCCTCGGATCCGGTTGCACTACAGAGGGATCTTCTTTCAGTTTTCCGGTTGGTCTAAAAGAAACCTGTTATCAGTTCTGCAGTCCAGACATGTCCATTAAATAAACAGTGTTATTGCACGAGCTCGGTTAAAATAGTTACATGAACTAAGACGAGCCGCTTGAGCCGATGGTCGCGCGCTTATAAGGACAGGAACACTCCGCGTGCGCGCCGTGACTTCACTATGGAAAGCCAAAAGGTTCACAGACAAAACACCTTTGTAGGCTTCTGCCGCACACTTTAAAGCCCCCATGCAATCAAAATGGAATTTGTGGGACTTTTTCACTATGGATATGTTAGCCTTAAGGTTAACTTTAAACTAGTGCGCGTTTAGAAGATATATGCGTTCAAAATTTACACCGAAACAGATCAACGATTTTTGATGACATCAATCCGCACTTCAGCATCTCGTCTGATTTTCTGTCCAGTCAGATGTGCTCTCGAATCTGAATTGTCCCGCCCCCCAGCCGAAGTTGCCCATGGCCCGTAAATGCATCTTTGGTTGTTTTGAACTTGGTGAAGCAGAAAAATCCTCCACGAGTGAATCCTACGCATCGTTATTGCTCAGGTTCACAACCATTGTACTAACTGTTAAGTACGGCTGTGAGGTAAGCGAAACACTACTGGCTACTTAAAAAAGGAGGAGGAGCCACTGGGTATGTCCCGCCCTGACTTCCAGTTTCAGTAGAAATTACGTCACTACAGTGAATAATGCTGCGCGTTTCAAGGCACTTGACAGGGACTTTCAGGAAAAATCTCTCTGAACGTATTAATCTTTTGTAATGAAATTCGAATGAGTTGACTTTTAGTTTAAACTTCTTTCAACATTTTAAAATTTTTATTTTTGGTTACCCGTTTCCTACATTACCCACAATACTGTTTGAAGACACGCTGATAGTGGTGCCAGTGGGGTGTATGCTGCTTTCAAGACACCTGGGAGCTCGGAACCTCCTACTTATCACATTAAAGGGTTCATGTGAACTCATCTGTCTGAAGTCAGAAATAAAATGAATATTTACAGTACGCTGTCTACAAAAACTAAATTCAACTGGTATTAAAGGAGTGGTTTGGTTAGTGATTCATTTATTTTAAAGTCGATGATAAATCACTGATGATAATGCCTGAAAATGATATGAAATAGCAGTTTGATTGAAAAAAAAACAAACTTTTAAATGAACATTTCAGTGATTAAAGTATCACCCAGTGTTTTTAATGATTTTCAAATAGAAACTCAAAAGACTGCTTAAAAACCACTTATTATGCTGTTAGTTCTCGTTCTTACTTTTCACGTTGTTTTCCTCATGTGGAAAATATCTCACAGTATCGCAACTCGGAGAAGTTGGAGCTCTCAAAAAAACTTTCCACTTAGGAATTACGAGTTGGAGAGCCGTTCAAACGGATCTTTCCCACTGGGAAGTTGGAAACTTCCCAAACCATGGTGGCAAGTACCATGGAAAGCCAAGTGGAAACTTCTCAGTTCTCACTTGGTTATGAACGCATCATTAGCTCTAACTTCATCCTTTACTCTTTACTCACCACTTCATCTGTACAGAATGCTCAAACAGATCGGCTTCCAAAGCTTCAACTTTCATGTTAATACCACCATAATTGGCAACATGCTTGTCATCTCGTCTCTGTTAAATCTCAGCACAAGCTGCATTGCATTCTGGAGCTATGAGTCCAGCATTTGCACCAAGGTCACCAAGTTCTTGCTGTTTTACATTTAGGAGTTAACACCTTGTTGTTATCCTTTATCTTTGAGAGAGTTTAACATTTTTTCCCCTTCTTTTAAACCCCATTGTGACGTCAGTGCAGTCGCTAACTTCTCAGGAGAATAATGATGAAAATGCACCAACCAACAAATGAGCACCACATCACAAGGGTGGAGTCTTCTTTTAATACTTCCCCAGTGAAAACACTAATACTATGTAGTACATTGTTTAATATGCAGTGCATTACAATTATCAACAGTCCTGTGACCTGACAGGAAACTTCACTTGAAGATGCATTAATTGATTACTTCATTTTTCAGTTGCGATGTTAACATTACTCCTTGTTACAGTTAAAATCAATTTTAGCCTCAGTTTTAGAACAGAAGTGTGGTGTGAATTAGTTTCCGTAGATGCTGTTCCTGTTGAATTCTCTGACTCTTTTAACGTAGTGACTACAGTACAGCATGGAAGGCAGTATATACCGCAGATAAATTTGTCACAAGTAGTGCTTGAAATATTGATCTTTTTCACACTGTGTCTCTACATGCTGGTTTTGGGTGAAGTTTACACATGGTTAATTATGAAAGGCCCAATTTGCTGCAAGTGTCTTGCTGCGATGTCTATCGTGAGGCATTTTAGGAAGGTTGGTTAAGATTTTGGTTCAATTAAGAACCTTTGCCCCCCACCCCCTCCACCCCCACCTGATCCAACTTGCAAATCTTAATTTAAAAAATAAATATTAATTTGGTTTAATTTTTCCTCCCCTTCAAATTAATTGGTGTTTATGGGTTCAGTCTATTATCTGTGTCACCTGTGTCCTATGTCTATTAATCCTGATGCATATATATCTGATTTGTTATATGGTGCAGTGGAGGCTTGGCGGTTAAGGCTCTGGGTTACTGATCGGAAGGTCAGGGGTTCAAGCCCCAGCGCTGCCAAGCTGCAACTGTTGGGCCCTTGAGCAAGGCCCTTAACGCTCTCTGCTCCAGGCGTGCCGTATCATGGCTGACTCTGAACCCAACTTCTTGACATGCTGGGGTATGCGAAGAAAAGATTTTCACTGTGCTGTAATGTATATGTGAACAATAAAGACTCTATTATTATTATTATTATTATTATTATTATTATTATTATTATTATCATATACAAGTTGACAATTAGTTATTCTAGCTTATTTTGTGTTTTGGATACTCTTATAATCTTTCCTGCTTTCTATAATATTGTGTATAACATTAATATAATTAAAATGTATTAAAAATCTTCACACACTTGTTTCCTGGTTTCCATCATCAGTGTTTTATTTTATTTATTTATTTATAATTAGTGGGACTTCACAATGAGGTAAGCCTAGCTAACATTTATGAACCATTTGGCTTTCCATAGCAAGGCTTCTATTTATGCTGAACAGGTGCTCCACGCCCACAGCCGGTTTAGTAACGCCCACCCACAAATCACTCTGCAGTTACTAACAGCACGACCTGCTGAGAGAAAAATATGCATCTGACTAATTATGTCCGTTAATTCAAACCACTGAGTGCTTAAGCTGTCAATGCTTAATTTCAGTAAATTCAGAACTTTCACACATTATCATACAGAAAATACAATCAAAAAGATGTACACATATTACAATTAACATTGAACTTGAATTATTCAATCATTTTTTTTTTTTAACCCTTCATACAGTGTTGCTGTCTCTAAGATGGTCCATTTTGATTCTATCCCTGATCTGAAATTTGGAGGTTGTTAGAAAACCGGGCTGGGAAACACTACTTTAGTAGTCACAGTGTGTTAGAGGTACAGTATGAGGTGTGGTTTTTGGATTCACGGTCAACACCATGAATCTTTTCTCTGTATGAACCTGCCATCTAGTGGCACCAGTAAAGCGACACGAATTCAGAGCCTACAATGAGACACCAAGGCTGCAAACATTTACTGGTAAAAGAAGTTTTTTTTTTTTTTTTTAATTGAATTTAGTTCCAGGATGAGACTACAACCCAACATATTTGTTAAAACGAGCAGTGTTAAATAAGAACCGATTACAATTACACATTTAGAGTGAACCATTGATGAAGTAACGTTAGCACCGTCATTTTAGTTTGTGCCTTTTTTTCTTTTAGTTTGTTGTCCACACAGACTTTGGCTAAATATGACTCAAGGCACTTCTGGTTTCACTGAAATTACATACAAAATGTAATGACCGAGCATTGTCATGTATGTATGACTAGGATTATACAAAAGAGGTCGAAGTTGTAGCTCCTGCATTCTTAAACCACAGACTGGCTCTTGCTGTTGTGTGTGTCGTGATCGTCATAGCGTTGGTACTGTTCCCCGAGGAGATGTTGCCGACCCTCAGAGTTATGGGATCGGGAGCGCACGGCACACGTCGTGACGGCGAAGATGATCGCCACGACGAAAAGCGCTGCGATCACAGCGATGGTGATGATCTCAGTCGGAGTGATGGGACGGGCTGGGGAGAGAATTGTGAAGGTGTTATTACACATGATGTGATGTACCTGGAGTATAGGTTAGCAATGCGTACAAGGTGTTTCGTTATTTCATGCAGCTTTCATGCAATCCTTGCAGCAGTGCGTACCGGGCCAGGTGGCCTCATAGGAGTAACCCAGGTTCTCTGGAGCAGTCACGAACATTTCTGCATTGGTGATAGGAGGCCAGAATGGCACCATGTTGTAATCTCTGTTATGGCCAATCGGAGCGTTTTCCATTGGGTAGTCGGCAGAGCCTAACACAAATACACATTGTTATATACCAACAAACAAACATTTCATTTA
This sequence comes from Ictalurus punctatus, assembly GCF_001660625.3. Classification (NCBI taxonomy): domain Eukaryota; kingdom Metazoa; phylum Chordata; class Actinopteri; order Siluriformes; family Ictaluridae; genus Ictalurus; species Ictalurus punctatus. The sequence continues at coordinate 11,391,463 of NC_030444.2, forward strand.
GTAAAATAATTAAATAAATAGTTTTGAATGCACAGATGTTGGTGTGATGCTGGTATGTGCAATGCTATGTTCACAAATATAATGGTTTAACATTTAGTATTAAACACTAGATTATTACTATATTATACTAGATTTGTATGTACTATTTATTGCAGTATAATGGAATACTGATTCAGTGGGTCATGTTGTTATAGTACGGTGTAAGGCAGTGGTCACCAACCCTTTTCCTGGAGATCTACCTTCCTGAAGACTTTACGCCAACCATAATCATGCCCACCTGACCATCTAATCATTGGTGGACACGGTTATGGTTGGAGCTATGGTCTTCAGGAAGGTAGATCTCCAGGACCAAATTTGGTGACCACTGGTGTAAGGTATAATCAGATGCCCATGATGTCTAGTCTAATTTCTGTACTATACACCTCAACAGTTCTTAACGTTTTTCTAAATCATGCCTTGGCAAATATAATTGGGTGGGTCTCATTTGTTGCTTACTAATGTGTACTAATAAGGTTCAGTGTCATACAAGTCTTACATGGCTCATAAAAGGAAACCAATTAAAGAATCTATTTAATTGTCTGTTACTGTACTTGCTCAAGCAGCAAGGATAATAAATGTGCATGTACTACATCCGCCTGAGCAACTGTTGATAAGTAATTAGCTTCTAACAAATGGCAAACCACTGAACACAACAAAGAATGAATGAAGTACAATTCGCGCTTTTCCGAGGAGGAAAAATCCACTGTTTGGGGGGGGGCTCTGAAGAAGGTTAAGGCCACACCTCCTTCACTGTGAATCCCAGTGAAGGAGGTGCGGCCTCTGTAGTCATCAGTCTGACTGGTATGACTGGTCTGACAGCCAGAGGCCACGCCTCTCTTAGTCACACTAACAAATCAACATCAGAGCATCAGCACAGAGGCCATGGCTCTCCTATTGAGGCACTGAGGCCACACCTCTTTATTTGGATTGACAGATAGAAGTCACACTTTTCTTACTAGTTGCAGAGACCATGCCTCGTATACTGAAGCTGAGAGAAGTATGAAGAGAGAGAGTAAGCGTGAAGGAAACACAGTATTAAATTTACATTTATGGCATTTGGCAGATGCTTTTATCAAGTGAGACTTACATTTATCTCATTTAAACAACCGAGTAGTTGAGGGTTAAGGGCCTTGCTCAAGGGCCCAACAGTGACAGCTTGGCGGTCCTGGGATTTTGAACTCACGACCTTCTGATCAGAAGTACAACGTCTTAACCACTGAGCTACGACTTGCCTCAGTAGTGCCAAAGGAAACTCATTTGATGACGTTTCTAAATAATAATTTGCCAGTTATAACACATCTGGATCTGTTAATTCGTGCATATACACTGTTTTTGGATCTGTGGCAATCTGTGTTGTTTCAGATCAGTCAGTCTTTACAGCACTGATAATCATGACTAGTTGTCCCTCTTTATTCACAGCTGCTGCAGGTATACATTAAATAATATGAAGGAAGTGTGTTACCTGGGTGTCTCCGAAGCCACTCGTCAAAGATGGCGTCGGTGAAGGTGTGGAGCAGGACGAAGATGGGGTCGTTAGGGGACAGATGGGTTTGTCCACCGGTACCATTCAGGAACAGGTGAGCCAAATTGTGCAGACTTCGCACTACAGGGTCGTAGGTACCCTCAGGGGCGCTGTAGCCTAGCAACACCATCGAAGGTTAGCGTCCTTAAAATCGTATACGCAGCGAAATGATTTACAGACACAAGCTAAACTTGGTTAAACTATAACTCAACACGGTGCACGGGTGGTCTTTTGACTTTGATTCGACTGTTGTAACAGTGTTTTATCTCCATACCCTCGATGGTGTTTCTGAAGCTGTCAGTTGAAGTAGAGTAAAATGGAGGGGTGTCGAATGTGGTCAGCTGCAGGCAGGCTTCTATGTCCTGAGGCTCTGGAAGCTTCTGCACCATGGGCCTCGCCACGTTCCCCGCTGGGTTCCTCCTGATGGGGTTGCTCTCGGTACCTGAGAGAGAGAGTGAGAGAGAGAGAGGAAGAAAGAGAGAATAAATGTATTTCCTTCATTTATGGGATTTTACATGTTAGGGTTAACTTGGTACAAAGCCAAGAGTGGGACATGGAGAGAAAAAGCCAGAGAAAGATGCGAGTGGTTCCTGTATAAGGCTCTACACTTTAGTTAAGCGGTCACAAGCTGAAATCCTGACACGACTATGACTGCATGAACACCAGAATGAATAGATGAAGTGACTTGGAGGAAGCACATTTTAGTCTTCACTCTCTATGTAACTAGCAAGACCTCACATCAGTCTTCACAAAGGTCACGAGACAATCGGGGGGGACGGTGAGAGAGAACGAGACTATAATCTGCTAATCTACTTATTGCTAACATTTGCCCAATAAACGAAGCACATGTTGATAATCCTTAAAACCCAGTATGGGCTGAGATTATTCCCTGAAGTTTTTCATCATGTGAGAACCATTGGCACGCTGTGTGGTCAGGTGGAATGCAGACGGGCTCACCTGCCAGCAAATGTGGAAAAAAATAGATCTTGTACTAGAAGGTGAGGAAGCTATGAAATCACATTGGAAAATACAAGTGTAGTAAAAAAAAAAATACCAGGAAGACTATGGAGCACACTGTGGGATCTGTGTGTTTGAGAAATGGAGTGAAGAAGAAGGAGAAGAGAAGGGACTGACTGTTGCAGATGGTGCCCAGCGTGTCATAGTCGTCCAGGCTCTCACACACGACACGCCACTGGGAGAAGATGGAATTGGAGCTGATCCCATTTTCATCAAAGCTGCTTCTGGCGCCCATCAGATCATCAGTGCAGATGTCACACTGGTTTCCACCGATGGCAAAGTTCCAGTAGGGAAGGGCGAATCTCGGGTCTCCCAACATGTCCTGAACAAATAATGAATCGATGCTTTAACATCTCAAGACAAATGTTTTGGTGTATACTAGGTGTGCGTGTTACTTTCCCCAACACTGTAAGCTGTTAAAGGAAATGGACAAAGACGGTACACCCGAGTATTACTAATCTTAATAACGATATCTGATTTTACCTGTATGTCACGCTCGAGCTGCAGGAGGTGGTATCGGTGCCACGTGACGAACCCGGGTCCCTCGTGAGAGAAGTCCACGCCCCCGAAGCTGGGCTGTCCACCACCGAGAAACGTCTTACTCACGGAGTAGTAGTGCGACCACACGAAGTAGTTGTAGATGGTGATGTTTTCAAACATAGTGGTGTTACCATCAGGGCTGAACAGCTCGCCATAGCGGCGTGTGGCGATGACCAGGTCCGGGTGAACGGTCCGCTTAGCCTGGTGCAGAGCGTTCACGAAGGAGCGCCTCTCACTCGGGTTCAGAGTGAGAACATTTCTTCTGACTGAGAGCGAAAGATAACGTTAGATGATGATGATTTTGCTACTTTGCGCACAAAATAAACTCAGTAACAACAAAAGAATCAGCCGGGTATTAGATAGTCAAGTATTAAGTGTATAGGTTAAGAATATTGAGACAAAGCTCTGGAGAATTTAGTTCCAACTCTATTCCTCTATTTCACTCGTGTACATTGGAAGGAAATGTCTCTCCGTGACCATTGTGCGACACAACGGTGCACAAGACTACGTAAAGTGCAAATACACAACAGTGTGAGACGAGTGCAGGACAATAAAATACACCGAAGATAAATACACAAAACAATAAATACACGGAACTAGGAAAGTCACAGGACAACAGAACAGTGTGGTGCAGGAAAGCTATTGCTCGATGGACTGTAAAATATTGTCATGTAGCAGCAGTAAATGTAGCGGCGATATTGTCAGCAAAAAGAGTTTCATAAATTAAAAAGTGTCTGATGCAGCGTTGTAAAGTGCAGGTGTGCAGTAGTGTTGCGTCATACTGAGTCTACAGTTATTCATCCCTGCTGAAAAAACAATAACAGAAACCCTTATACAATTTGTAATGGTTTTAATGGTTATAATGGGAATTGTTTTGGTTTTAATGGAAACTGTAATGGTCCCTGGTGGGTCTCTACTGGTAAGTTGTTGCCTTCTATTGGTGGCATGTTATGTCTAGTGTTATGTCTACCATTAAGGACCAATAATGGTAATGGATTGAATGGTTAGTTGATGGTCTGTAATGGTATTTGTAGTGGAAACCATTAGAATTTCTGTGGTTTCTATTGTTTTTTTGTTTGTTTTTACACTAAAATCATAACAGAAAATATACACTAATACCGTGCTTACATTGCATTATTATTTAATTATTAATCGTTTCAACATGAAGGCATTGCTATTCCTCTTCTAATGAATATATTATAATGAAGCACTAACTGTGCACGTGTTGGTATTTATTTTATCAGGCAGTTGCTCACCGACTGGCACTGGCGTGTCGCAGTTGACCCCGGTGAATCCGTGCTTGCACCGACCGCAGTTGAACCCGTAGAAGTTCCCGGTGCAGCGGCACGCGCTGGTGAAGAAGCGAAGCGGCCAGCGCTCGCGGTCATCCTGGTCCACGTGCGGGTACTGCGGCCCGTGTGCGCGCGTGTCCGCCTGCACCGACAGGCACTGGCCTCGGCCAAGGCTCACGCCGCACGGGTCGTTCACGCGGCCGAACGGAGTCGGGCAACAGCGCGCGCTGCGCAGAGCCTCGGTGCTCGTGCACTCACGCGGGAACTGCGCGCGCACAGCCAGTGCGCAACAGGACAGCACTAAAACGGCGTGTATCCACATTGCACAGAAATGCAGAAACGAACAAACCCGATTGTCTAATAACGTCGAATTGAATTGAATTTTTAAATAATCTGCATAAACTAGTTTTTGTTGCAAGTAATTTACAAACAGTCACGACAATCGGTCGCTACTTCTGCTGCCCGAGACTACCACACATGGGAAGGTCCATTGCGCCCCAATCTGGCCCGAGAACGCGAGAGAGCCCGGGTGAGTTTAAATACCGGATCAGCGCGTGACCGTCGAAAGCCTCAGCTCTGTCCTACCGCGTGACCGTGTCACATTTTAGCGGAAAGATTCAGCACGAGCCGTGTTTCCACAGCATTTAGTCGGAATGAAAATATGAAATCCCTGGCGTACACAGGCAGAAGCTCGTGCCTGAGTGAGGACTTGGACAGGTGTTTAAACATGCTGGACATGTCTGATGATCTGTCTCAGAAAGCAATCAGTACCCTCAGCAATTAAAGCATGTCAGTCACGCCATGCCTGATACAGTGCCTTGCATAAATATCCACCTTCCTTTAACTTTTCCACATTATAGTGTTACAATTGAAGTGGAATTAAAAGGGACCGTATATCATGAATCTACACCAAATTTAGTAACAACATTGAAGTGAATAGTTCAAACTGCATAAGTATGCACACCTACAATATTTCTGGTGCAATCAGTTCCCATCAAAAGTGACCTAATTAGATCAATTTAGTTCACCTGTGTGCAATTAAAGTGTCTCATGATCTCCGTATAAATACACCTGTTCCTGGAAGACCCCCAGAGTTTGTTAGAGAACATGCAACAGCATCATGTGACCAAGGAGCTAGCTAACAAAACAAGCTCGGGGGGAAAAAGTTCAAAACTATGAACTGCCTTTGGATCGTCATTAAATCCATATTTTTTTTTTTTTTAAAATGGAAAGAATATGGCACAACAATGACTTGGCCTAGTAGAAAACATTAAGCAAATATCAGTGACCAGGTAAGGAGATCATTAGTCAGGAAGTAATTTACAGTGATGGTATTTGGCCGACGCCCTTATCCAGAGCGACCGTTAGTGAAAAATGTCGTATGAAATCCCATCACTAAACGCATGGTAAAGCAGGTTATCTGGTCTGAATCGGATGAGACTAAAATTATTTAGCCAAAATCTAAGTGTGCTCATCACTCTGAGAACACCATCAGCAGAGCATGGTGGTGGTAGCTTGATGTTTTGGGGATGCTTTACATCAGCGTGGACCGGCCAGTTTGAGGGATGGAACCAAATACAGGGCAAAGAAAACCTTTGGGGTGGATGGTCAGCTTAAATCAAGAGATCAGCTCTAAGCCTACTGCCAAAGCTACATTGGAGTGCTTCAAAGACAAGAACCTGAAATGTGGTCCAGACCTAAATCTGATTGAGAATGTGTTGCAAGACTTGCAAATTGTTCACCAACGGTATCCATCCAATCTGACCGAGCGCGAGCACTTTTACAAAGAACATAAGGATCTAGATGTTTAAAGCCGATAGACATATCTTAAAAGACTTGCTGCTGTAATTGCAGCCAGAGGTGGTTCTACCAGGCACTGACCCAGGTGGAGTGAATACTTTTGCAATTAAAAAAAAAAAAAAAAAAAAAAAAGTCTTTTTTGTTTAATTAACTTTTGTGTCGCAATAAAACTATTTCGCTCCTTCACATGGTAGACATATTGTGTAATGCTAAGCTTAATTGCGAATGCTTGCTAGCAATGAAAACCTTTTTTTTTAATTTTTTTTTTAAATTTTTTATTTTTTTAATGTGCTTCTCACATCCACCAGACATTATTGAGAAAGAAGGAGCTAATTTCACATTTGTTCATTTTGAGAATTTGTCCTAGAACTGTAGACTTGTTTTGAAAATGAGTCATGAACCTGCTCAGGGTGGGCCATGCCTTTTGGGGTTTGCATGGACTGTGTGGAAGTCATGTGAACTGGCTGAGCTTTCTCAGCTCCTTGAGCGTTCACATGCACTGAGTAGTTTAGATGTACTCGGATGCACTCTGTCAAACGAGAAACTGTACTGAAAGGTCATGGGTCTTTCGGATTTTTTATCAAGGACGGCTTCAAAAGCTCATATGATGGCATCATTTTTACTACTTTATTATTAAACAACTATTCTGACTTGCTCATAGTGTGTATCTGCATCCAACTATAAGTCTTTAATAGTAAGGTACTAGTAGTAATGTGATTCCCTGCAGCTTGCTCTTTAGATCATGTGGGTTTCTCTCTCTCACACACACACACACACACACAGACAGACAGACAGACTCGTGATTAACCTTTTTACATTTTTCTCATTCTCCTTCAACCCCTTTCCCCACCCCTTCTTCTCTCCTCGCTTTTCCTAGCCATCCCTAATTCCTCCCTATGTTAATCCTTCTTTTGGGCAAACAGCAGTTCAGCGGAGTACAAAGCAACACAAAACACACAGGAATGTGTGTGTGTGTGTGTGTGTGTGTGTGAGCGAGAGAGATGTCCTGGCACCCCGTCTTCTGGATGTATTATATGTATTAATACATACTGATGGATGCCAGGAGAATATTAGCACTGGTGGTCCTGGTACATTCCTGGTCCTGATTCTTGATACACACAAAGAATGTCAGAGTACCATTATGTGTACCAGTTTGGTTGAATGTTTGTGTTTCATAGGGAATGTTGTGAAAGTTATGTGGTTGATAGATACTGTATGTATTGGAGAATTTTACTATTGGTGTTTAATGGTGGATGCTGTACATGTAGGAGAATCTTATTTTTGGTGTACTATGGTGAATATTGTAGTGCTAGATGGTGGATGCTGTATGTGTTGGAGAATGTTACTATTGTTTGATCGTGTTGTATAAATGTTTGGTGTGTTGTTGAACATTTGTATTTGATGCTGAATATTTGCCCTGAAAATTGGTGTTTCTCAGCAAAATGTGGGATAGATTGTCTATTTCTGTTTTGAGTTTTAGCGTGAAGTCATCACCTGTTATCAAACTCAATGCTGATTCCAGCAAGCAGGTTAGGTTCTGCTGTAATTATTAACGCAGTCATGTAGCAGTTTAGCATCTATATCTGCCGCTACAAGCTCTTGTCAGTGAGTGATGTGCACCCACTGTTCCGCTCATTCGAGACATTTTTACATGCTTGGCATGTCCTGTCATGCAGGTTGGCACCTCTCCCCCAGACATCTACCTCACTGATCTTATATTCCTATGACTGACACACCAGTAAGTGTCAGCTAGCCCACCAGGTTCTGTCACTCATCTCATGATGAAATCAGAAATACACATTAACATGCTGAATTTCATTATGGTCTTTAAAGCAGAGAGCAATAGTAATTCCTTCTGATGTTGAGCCGTTATAAAATGCAGGCCTATTTTTCATGCATAGTTGGTGTTTCCATGGACTCCACCATGGGCAGTCAGTATTAGCTGTGGATGTTTTGAACAAAGAATTGGTACTGTTGAGAGTGGAATATTAATCTGAAAACATCTTGGCCAATAACTGAAGTTTAAAGTCATTAATCCAATCCAGGCTATTTCTGTCAGGTGAGACATGGTGATCAGCTTTTTATTGAACATTTATGAGAAGATTCACCACAATTAGGCCAAAAATGTTATTACATATAAAGCAGAAAGTCTGAACAGTTGGGGAAGTCGAGGAAATGCTCCAGTTTTCTGATTCGGTGACTTCAGACTAGACTACTCCGATTGCAAATTGCTTGAAAATCAAGGCGAAAAAAAAAAAAAAAAAAAAAAAACTTGACTCATCCAAGACATGTTTGTTTGAAGCTTTTTTTTTTTTTTGCTTTAGTTTTGCAGAAGCTAAGAAGTGATTAAATGTGTTTCATTAGATATAGACATCAAACTTGATTCAGTTCTTCAGCAATATCACACAGATTTAGCAATGTGGTTAAGGACACGTCTATGAATACAATCAGGAAAATTTTGTTTTTGCTCAACGATTCCTTTAAAACTGACGGATGAAAGACAACATCTTGGTCATAACCAGCCATGGCACAACTACAACTCGACCCTGTTGCTCTCGGCGAGCTTGGCCACTACCTAGCCACGAGCAGCACGTGGCACTATTAAAAAAGCATCTAATATCACACACGTCACCACATATTAGGCCCATTCTTGTGGGTGTCTCGGTTATAATACCCATATTGTTCTCTTGGCAGAGGACGAAGTCTCAGGAGATGTGTAGGATTGTAGGGCCGAACTCCTACTCAGCCCTTCAACAACAAGCTTTTTGTAAGCACGTGTACTGTAAGACTCCCAAAGCCTGATGCTATTAATCATATTTAGTAGTCACAGGTTATATCCAAAAATGTTTCGGTGCAATGCAGGAGGCAACATCATATGAGCACTTGGTATGTTATTAGTAATCGAAGAATGAGTATGAGGAAGGGGCTAGGGCCAGCATAGATGAATCAAAAAAAGAGGTATAGATCTAGAGCCTCTTTAATCTGATGGGTCTTACACCTTATGCAATTATGCACATCTGCATACTGTCATTCGATTAACCTTCTCAAGGCAGCAAGTGATATGAAATGTATATGTACGCCTCAGTCTAGATAAGTACCAACGAGCTAAAATAGCCGTAAATAAATTGCACCCGAATGAAACACACTAATCTTTTAACGACACACCTGATTATAAAAACGAGCTAAATCGGCATATGTGTTACAGCTGCTTAAATCCCCTCCAGATGTGGACTTGAATCTCATAGTCCAAAAACAGCCATGGAAATGTCTTCACCAAGAAATATTTCACGTGTCATTTACATCTACACCAGCAGATGTCCCTCTTAGAACAAGCAAAGGTTGCCAAAGCTCTGGCTGCATGATGTAGGATCACGTGTGTCAGCCCACATTTTGAGGAGTATTATCTTTTCATGACGAAAGCTCCAGCAGATTTGTCTCAAATCATAGAATATGACCTAAATGGTGTAACGTAGAAGATGCGTCTTAGAGAAATGATAGACAGCTCACTATAGACAAACATCAGCCTATATGTAATTTAGAATGCTATTATGTGTTCATGCATACATGCTTTATGCAAAAAAAAAAAGTACGTAATGTAAATAAGTGCCAGATTGCTAGGTAACATCGAACAGTGATGGTAATTTTAAGGTACATATCAAAGGGCAGTGGTGGCTCAATGGTTAAGGCTTTGGGTTATTGGTTAGAAGGTTGGAGGTTCGTTGCCACTGAGCAAGGCCTTTAACCGTCTCTTCAGGGGTGCCATATCATGGCTACCACTGTGCTGACCCCAACTTCCTAACAAGCTGGGACATACAACAAAAAGGAATGTTGCTTTTCATTTATACGTGACGAATAAAAGCTTCTTCTTCATTAACAGATTTAATTTTATTGGTATTTTTTATTTTATTTTTACATGTCTCCAAATTGTATTCGTCCATTTACTAATGGACACTCAGGAGTACTGGAATAGTACACAAGTATACAGTACGATGCATATCTTGAGTTGCAAAGTTTTCATTACTTCAGCTAACTTGTACGATACGATAATTATGTAGGATCAGGTAGGTTTCCATTAGACTACCCAAGATTGGAGTTTGACAATATTAAAAATGTATATATTTGAACAAAAGAAACAAAATGATATGTTTCTTAGTGGGGGGGCATGGTGGTTAAGTGGTAGGCATGTTTACCTCTGCGGTTGGGGGTTCGAATCCTGCCTCTGCCCTGTGTGTGTGGAGTTTGCATGTTCTCCCCGTGCTTCAGGGGTTTCCTCCTACAGTCAAAATGCATGCATTGTAGGCTGGTTGGCATTTCCAAATTGTCCATAGTGTGTGTTGGTGTGTGTGATTGTACCCTGCGATGGGTTGGCACCCCGTCCAAGGTGTCCCCCACCTTGTGCCTCAAGTTCCCTGGGATAGGCTCCAGTCTCCCGTGACCCTGTGTAGGATAAGCGGTAAGGAAAATGGTTGCTTTATAAACAACTGCCATTCATTTTTTCATTCCACACTTGATTCTGGGATGTGAATTTGATGACAAAAGATGTGAATTATTTTGCCGTGATTCAAGATCAGTAGACCAAAATGCAGCTGAAGGGAAAATCAGTGTCAGTGTACAGAGCGCAGCTATGATGTTATGAAACTTACAAGACAGCTCACTTTTTGAAGAATGTTTCTATTCAAACGACCCCATTTTCTACAAGAGTCAGGATCTCACTGATTGATGATGTAAGCAGACTGTAGTAATTTTCTTTAAATGACAGGTCTATTGTTCTTCATTGTTGTAATCTGTCGTGTAGAACACGTTATCGCACAGTCCGTGATCGTATTTGGCTAAGTGCTCTTTTGTTGTTGTTGTTTTTTGTACAATGTGACAAGTAATAATCTTAAAAGACAGCTGAAATCACAGAGTGTAAAACCAGCTAAAGATGTCTTCACTTCATAGCAGGGGTGTCCAATTTTCTCTGCAAAGACTTGGCGTGGCTTCAGGATTCCATTCCACACCTGATTTTTGCTTGTTTAATCAATTAGTCTTGGTCTTCTAATCACAGATGAACTGTCTTCGATGGGATGAAAACCTGCAGAATAAAACGCATGCGCAATATAGACATACGGTGTAGTTCTTCATAGGTCTAATCATTCACTAGACGGTTATGCATAACCGAGGAGTGGCTCATCCTATGGTTGTTGCTGTGTGTTTAATGTATAGATGGAGGTCATGTAATGTATGCAAACAAGATAGGAGTTTTACATATTTCTACATTGACATGAAATATATTTCCTACTGGTCGCATCATTGGACTAAAGAGCAAAACATCTATACTGTCTATACACTTGTGTCTAGAACTGAACTAAACCAGCTTGCCAAGACCTTTAAAAAGTAAACTTACTGCTTTCTGGAGGTAAAGTACAAAGTAAACGCAGATAAGCTTCAGCTACGTCACTGTAAGCAAAAATCCATACAGGCCAGCAGCAACTTAATTTAAAACGGTGTGCTTGAATTTGGGCGAAGAACTTTCTGGTCTGTCTTGGATGAATTGGCTGCTACTTGCAGGCTCTGTGATAAATGGTTTCTCTCTCTCTCTCTTCCATCCTCTTTCTCTCCCTCTCTCTCTCTCAATCCCTTCGCTCAGCTCCTCATCTATCGGCTTCCTGTCCATTTAGCAATTCTGCCAGAACCTTAAATCTGCGCCTCTTCAGGAGCAGGGCGTTGTGGGTGATTTACATAGCCATCATTTATGCAGAGAGACGTCAGCGTGACCTGGAGTGAGCAATAAAGTGCTCAGATAGAGTGCTGCACGGTGACAGCGAGCACTTCCCACCGGACATCACTTAAGAGATGGGGCAAGAGATGATGGAGGAGTGCGTCCACCAGAGAGTGACTGAGTAAGGTCAGGGGTGAGGGGGAGGGAATTAAATGAGTGAGGAAGAAAACGAGAGAGATTACATCAGCAGTTGTGTTGTGCTTATGAGCCTGATTAGTGCTGTCAGCAGGGTTAATTCGTGAGTAATATCAGCTCAGCTTCACTGACGATGGGAGGCTTATTCTTAAGAAAAGCATGAATTTGCTCACCGTAAGAGAAAGAGAGAGAGTAAGTGAAGGGAGAGAGAGAGAGAGAGAGACTATTGGATAGACTATGGAAGGGTTGTACAAAAGATTGGCAAACAGTTCTTGAATGCGTCACCATCGAAAACAACCCGATGTAGTTTTCTGCTGTTGTAGCTCACCCATCTCAAGTTTTGATATGTCGTGCACTGCTATGCTCACCATGGTTGTAAAGAGTGGTTATTTCAATTCCCATAGCCTTCCTGTCTGCTTGAACCAGTCCACCAGTTTCCACCTACGGGACTGCCTCTTAGTGGATGTTTTTTTTTGTTTTTCACACCACTCTGTGTACAAATCATGTTGTGCATGAAAATCCCAAGAGTCAGCAATTTCTGAAATACTTACACCAGCCCATCTGGCACCGACAACCAGATGTTAACTGACCTGCATTTTATTCATTGCACTGCTGGCACATGATTGGCCCATCATATAATTGCATAAATATACAGATGTTGCTAATTAAGTGGCCATTGAGTTTGTATGTGTATGTATGTGTATATATATATATATATGTATATGTATGTATGTATGTGTATATATATATGTATGTATGTATGTATGTATATGTGTGTATATATATATATATATATATATATATATATATATATATATATATATATATATATATATATAATATAACATGGTGATCGTAGGTGCGACACAGAGGAGAAAGTTCCTGTTAAATTAATACCAGCTGAGACTGAGAAGTATGATCTGATGTGATCTCCACAGGCTAGGATGTGCATCGTGAGGCTCCCATCCCTGATTAGAGCCAAAGTTTAATTAAAATGAAATGTCTTGGGGCTTACGACACCGTCTTCCTCCCTCCTCTTCTGTGTCTCTGTAATTAGAACATAGGGTGATTCTCAGTCTGTCACTCTTATAATTGGAGATTTATAAAGGACGTGTGCATCTACATGCTGAGGCAACATTTAGAGCAACACTTTTCTTTCTCCTCCTGGGAACTGCACTGATAAACCTTTAATATACCACATTATCCAGATTACACAACATGCTTTCTTTTTTTTTTTTTTTTTTTTGTCCTCAAGCACAGAAGTCCCTTACCACTGGGTTGCGATAATTCAACAGTCAATGCATTAGGCGTCCTGCATGTGGAGAAAGACGGCAGTCTTTCAATAAGTTAAGTAAAAAAAAAAAACATGCATTAAATGATTTATGTTTATTTGTTGAATGCTCGATTCTGATTGCTCAGAAGGTGTTGATTAATTTTCTTAAACAGCAGCTCTGGCAGTAGTTCTGGCTGTAAACGGACACTCAAATGTTATGTGAAGAGGCGTTTATTTAACACGTTTGGAAGGAGTCTCCAGTGTCAAGCACTTTGTAACAATCAGTGTTAAAGCTGTAATTAAGTTGTCCACCAAGAGAAAATCTTCAGGACAGAAAGCTTTGTGGACGTTGCGCAGTATTAAATGTAACTATAGATGGATAAATACATAGCACAAGTAGTTCTTTAGTAAAATGGCAAATTTCTGAAAAGAAATTGTCACCACGAGCAAACATAAAACCCCATAGTTTTTTGTAAATTTTTAAAAAAAAGTGCAACGCAATCCTGCAATAAGACAACAAACCATAAACAAATTGAAAGGAAAGTTATTAAATTTTGAAAACATGGGCCTCCCATTCTGCCCTTTTAACCAACTGAGGTTCACAGTGCTCATTTTCAAAGGTATTTTCGGAAAGGCTAGCCCTTTCAAGATAAGATGTTCCGGCTAATTAACGGATCTGTTAGTTTACACCACGTGACCGTCCCATGACTCTGCATTTGTGTTCTGATTAGCAAAGTGAAGATGTGAGTGCATTTTGTGAGTCGGGTCGACTCAGGATCGTATACTGTATATGTTGTCATATTGTATTTATAGGGTTGCATTTCATACAGTATCACTGTCTTTGATTGTTTGCTAGTTGGGATACATACTGTGTTTAGCGATAAGCCGTGTTCGCTCTTGCAGCATGTGATCAAGAATTTTTACATTCAAACTAAGTTCTATTCTGTTCTAGGAGTGACAACTTCCTGAAATGAATCTAGGTGAACTTAGACCTGTGCATTAACAACCTCCATTTTGTGAACTAATAGAAAACAAGATGGTGTTGCTGTTAGCATGGCGTCACAGAAATTTGCCAAATTTTGTGGTAAAATTATTATTTCTCTCTCTCTCGCTCGCTCGCTCTCGCTCTCTTTCTGCTTGGATTTTCTAATGATCAGTGTTGGCACCTCTGCATGTATTATTTTGTCATTTTTTATTCAACATGTTAAATCCTCTGTAGTGAGAACAAAGATGCCTTGTACAGAGAGGGGAAAAAAGTGCTGATCCTGTCTTCTACTAGCCTGAGTGAAGTCTGCAACTGAGCAAACTTGAAATAATTCTAATAAAAATATTTGATAAATGGCAATCTAATCATATAAAATGGTGTGCTTTTATGCTCTGCTTTCTCAGTTGCTATATTTCATCAGGGTATGAGATCTTGATCTGTCCACGTGTCTCTTTTATCACCACCTGCCCTTTAAGGGTCTCTGCATGGCCCTGTTTTTGGCAGAGTAGGCTTGAATTAAAATAACTTCCATGAGATTTAATGTGCATTTGATGCGAGTTGGCCTTTATACACTGCAATCCAATGCCACTAACACGGTGCTCTTCACAATACACTTTGTCGCAATATTGTCACACGAACAATGCGTCTTTGTCCTTCGCTCTCCGTCGTCGTTTCGTTTCCCACCTGCTGCTCGTACGCTGATTCTACTTGGACAGGAGTGGCAGCGCGGTAGTCTTCTCCAGCGGGATGTGGTTTTGATGTCAGCTCTGATTGGTGAGGCTATTAGACTCGAGAACAAAAGAAGAGCGGCGGTGGGGGTTCCCAACTGAGATTATGACAATGACTTGAAACCTCAGCAGGTGTGTAAAGTGAGTGAGTAAAGTGAGTTATCCTGTCTCTGCTTTTGTCTCTTAGACATTACAGATTAGCGTTCGCTATGAGTCCAATGCGGAGCATAATGCAGGATTCAAGCAGCTTTACGCAGATTCTTTGACGTGTAGCTTGTTCTGCACCAGGAAAGATCAATGGATATAATGCATATGTCATAAGATTTGCGTTACTTACTGCGGCCATATCATGTTCATTGCACCATGGAAGAACTGTGAGGAATATCAATCCACTTCTATCATGATTAACAACCTCATTAAATACTAATTTGAGGGGTTTTTCCCCCCTCGCTTTTAGAATTTTTTGCCCTCTTTTAGAAGATTTTCTCACATAACTTTCCAGTACACTTAAAACTAGGCTATGGTGTCCTGTGATGGATGTCCTACTCAGGGTTTTTTCCCCACCTCGAACCCTGGGATAGTCTTAAAATCCTGACCAAATGCTTACTGAAGATGAATGAATGAATAAGTGAATGAAAAGCTAGTAATGCTAGCAGTGGTAAGAGGACTGCATGATTTGTGCTAAAGCGTGGTGTAGACATAGAAAGAAAGAAGACAGAGGACAAACAATGGAGGAAGAGGTTTAAATTTATCTCTGGTTCACATGCTCTGCTGTAGATGTCGAAGATCACACAGCATACCCTATATGTTCTGGAAGACTTGAAATCTCTCACCGCCCAAGACGAGGAACTTCTGGCACTTCTGAAAGCGTAACATTACTTAAAAAAGAACAAGGGTGCTCCACAGTTCACGTTGAAATATTTTTGCTCCCTTTTCCCCCGTCTTTTGTTCATGCCCATAAACTTGAGCCCTAAAGCGTATCCTCTAGCCTGATTTGGGCGCTTATATAACCTGCGACTGTAGATTACGCAACAGACTGGAATACATTTTTTATCATACCTTTCTTTGAAGTCCCTATAATTGGCCATTTATGTGTTTTGTACATGGTCTCTGAGGGCCTTTCAGATTTTAGTGTTAACACACACACACGCATCTTGCAATGCCTGCGACGTGAGCCGATTTCCAGAGCTTGTTTCATCATACTTTTTATTATACCTTTATAAGTTATTCAGTACAGAAGTGATGCACTGCTTTCTGCTTCACTGTTTGTGGATGACTTTGTTATAGCAGGGGCAACGATCTGCACACGACCCAGGAGAATAACACCCTTCCGCTGAGCTCAGAAAGACGACCGCCAGTCCTCATAACTATTAGAATTGATGGTATACATGCTGACTTTTGCATTTTGTCTGTTCCTTCTGGTACATCAAGAACACACAGCACAGAATGGTAAAATTACAATTAGGAATAAATGCAATAACACCACAGACGAACTCTGAGTTTACTAAATAGAACGGAAGATATATGCCCATGTTTTTTGCGTTTGTCAGGCCATTGATCTTGTACGAAAGCCACAAGCTAAACTAAACCAGCCTGCAGGCAGCAATGATTCCCGAAGCTTTAGGAATCAATTAGCAGGAAGTAGCACAGAGTCTTGTAGGGATGTGGAATATGGAAAAATATTTATAATACTTTCAATTATACACAATATGCATCACTGGGTGTATTTGCTAACATATACTTTCTTTTTATAGATTAAGTTAAGACAATAAAGCTTCCTCAAAGTCCCAAATCGATAAGGAATCATGTCGTCCTGTGAGACGAAGAAAGATTAGCATAATTCGTCTTGCCAGACCCAAACACTGTACATTTATGTATCTCTTTACACAGACAAGAAACATAATCTCTTATGCATCAGGAGTAATATTATGTGGACACCTGACCTTCACACTCATATACGGGCCTTCCTCAAGGGAAAGTTAGAACACCACAATTTTCTTTTCCTCCATCTATCTCCGTTTCTCACAAGACTGGCTTTCTGATATCTCTTCTTCGACATAGACCAATCAGCTACAACCTTAATGAAACAGAACTGATCTACCTAGCAGCTAAGGATTTCTCTTATTACACTCATCAATTCAAGCACCAACTTCACACATATATGATTAAGAAACTTTAGTCGCTCTAAATGAGTGCATCTGCCAAATGACTAAACATAAATGTAAATGCATGATCTCTTTTCTGTCTTTTGGATTAGATTATAAAGGTGCTCATGTGTTTGCACAAAGAACAAACCTGTCTCGTGAAGTATTTGTACATCTCATTCATTTTATTTGATTTTTTTCTAGCTCTGGCTGCTTCCTCTATCAGTCATCCAACTGCACGGTCTCATGTTGCAAAACCTTTGGATGATTTCAGTCATAAAATCAATCATTTGAAAATATTGTGAGCTCAATCATTTTTGGATTGAGATTGGAAAGTTTTAAGATGCTGTTTACTTTCTAATTTGACTGGATCACCAGCAACAACACTCGACTCTGATTGACTTTCCGACATGGAAATTGGTCAGAAACATCAAATCAGGCTAAGAATCTAGTGGCGAACCTCCAGCTTTATGTGGAAGAGAGAGTGACTCAACTGAAGAATCGTTCTCTTTCAGACAAGGCCAGTGAGTTCACTGAGGATCTCAAAACAGCCTGCAGATGAACTGTGTTGGCATTGGTGCATAGAAACCAATCATGCCAACAAAGTGGGCACTAAACTGGATCTAGATTAATTCAAGATGGTTCCTAAGTGGCTAATCTGATATTTGTGCCACTGCTGAAGCATAGGATTTCAAAACTGATGGTTCCTACGTATACTTCATAAAAACGATTATCCACAAAAATGTATTTTGTCTGTGACAAAAATGTGTTAAAAATGGGTTATTCCTGAAGACAGATTTGAGTTGATTTAATTACATTTAGAATTACATGTATTATCAGCGATTTTTAAGTAAGAACACGTGTTGTAGTACTTGCCGGTTCTCTTCACAGGAAATTCAGTTTCTGTAGCGCCATAGGCGTTGTAAATAGAAGATATCAGGACTTCTCATCCATGCTCCCATTGAAATGGTCTAGTGTGTCTAGGACTCTTACCATTTCCTACATCTTCCATGTGGTGAGCCCCAGACTAAGTCTAACCAGGTTACGTAAGTGACCCAGTCATCAGATGCCCATTTGCGGACACTACCCCCAGGCCTGGCTCCAAGGATAGGTCCCGGTGGTACACTAGCCTTTTTGGTACCTTTCATGGCTTTTTTTTTTTTTTTTTTTTTTTAAATCTGACTTCTTCCCTCACATCTCTTCACTAAGGGTGGCCATACTAGGACCATTAACCTTCTGCTGACAGAGCCTTGAGGTTCACCACCCCTTCACCGTGACAAGGTCTTCACCTATAATGTTACAAGAAACCTCCCTTTAGTGCACTAGCATTCAAGTATTTTAGCCTAAGCAGCTCCTGAGTATGTGATTTGGTGGATGGCTTTGAAGAGAAGGTCTGTTGATTTCCACACACTCCGAGAAATCGTACTAAAGGTACAAATGCTTTTACCACCAATAGTACGTCTTGTACCTTGTTCCTTGTAAAGGAATATCTTTAAGGTACATCACTGGAACTAAAGGACATGTGTGGTACCTTCGGGGTATGTTTGCACTGCTTTTATTAAAAGTATCTGTACGGTACAATTTTTCTGATTATCTGGGTGATGTTTAATGCCTGGTGGTTTTCCCAATGACTGTACAACCTCGTTTTGGTTCTGCAGGTAATACGGAAAGAAAAAAAAAAAAACGTTCATCACCAGAGTCTCCTAGTCTGAAGGTCACAAGTGCCTTTGACTGGCATCTTAAGTCATCCTGAAGAAGATAGACTGTCTGAAGATATGCTACACCGCTGACAGCACAGTGGAGCACTTACACCAGAGGTGTGTTCTAAATAAACCTGTCACTTCTGCAAATCAAGATGGATTCTTTGATACCCAAGTTAACGGCATTTGGAGTTCATAGTCCCCGCACCCATGCGAACATATACACCCACACACAAGTTAGATGGACTCTAAATGTCATGTGGACCAAGGCACTCTTAATCAACTCGATACTGACAGCCAGTGAAGTCGGTTGATATATTGTGTATTTATGCTTGGTGTTCTCCTCACCTACTTGAGGCTGACATTATAACAAGGTGACAGGACAGAGAAGGCCAGAAGGACACTAATATTGAAAATACTTATGCAGGACATTATCAATGGTATTCAAAACAGGCTGGAATTCATGAAATATGCATATAATATATTATTTTAGTGCTGATAAATCAAACGGTAAAGTCAATAAGGTGAAGGACTTTTTCCGAGGGCCCTTCAGACTCACTCGCGCACACACACGCGCACATTTTGATATGCGATATCTGTCTGTAGGGTGTGTGCTGATCTCTTACATTAAGGCAGCTCCAGAGCTTGTTTCATCATGCCTTTATGAAGATATTCAGAGCAGAAATAACCCACTGCATTCTGCTTCACTCTTTTTTTTTCTTTTCTTTTTCTTTTTTTTTTTTTTTTGCAGTTGGTTCAATTATAACAGGAGCAGGGCTCTGGACATGACCCAGGAGAATAACACACACACACACACACACACACACACACACACACACACACACACACATTTTACTTTGTTGAAAAGTTTAGAAAAAGAACACTGAGGCCTAATTATAAGGTTTAGCATCAAGCACTACATATTGAATTCTCCAGTGTGCATTAATGACAACCTGTAGATTGTGATATTATAACAGTGTTAAGAAAAGAGACCTCTTTGAGGCCAGAATTTCAGGACGTTCAAAATGAGTGACATTATTAGATAAGAATAATAACAATTGAGTAATATATAATACAGATAATACCACCAGATATACAGATATTATATCAATTTTAGGACGAGCTAAAGCAAATTATGTTGTAAAACCAGGTTATGTATTATCCTGAGCTTGGGTTACTATTTGTGTGGCGTTTTACATATTCCTCAAACTTTCGTCACATTCTAGAGTTCCTTCCCCGCCTTAAAAAACATGCCAGTAGGTGGATTGGCTATAATAAATTGCCTCTTGGTATGAATCAGTGTATAAGTGTGTGAATGGTGCCCGGCAAGGCTCTGATGTCCCCATCCAAGGTGTATAAGGTGTATTCCTACCTCACATCCAGTGTTCCTAAGATAGGCTACAGTTCCAACACAACTTTGACCAGGATAAAGCAGTTACTGAATTTGATCTTGGTTGTGTAAGCTAAAGAAGTCAAATCAGGGCATTTAGTTCAGAAAGTTATGTGATCTAACCTCAAACATTTCCCCACAAAAATATTTAGCTTATCTTAATTTTCACTCAGTTTATTTCTAGCAAATTCTCTATTAAAACACAGTGTAAGATATTATATAATGTATCATAGCACTTCTCATCCAGAAGGTCAGGATGCTCTTGGTGCTCAGCATGATGCCTGCTGTTGCTTCTTTCTGACCTAGCTGGCTGCACTTGACTAATAAACAGCCTATCGTGTTCCGAAGGCCAACTTATTTTATGCAACACACTCATAATTGGCATGGGTGGAAACTGGAAAATGGCTTTTCAAATGAAGTCGTGAAGTCACATTCCCACTTCATATTGATCATCTTTAACCACTCTCAATATGTCTCTTAGCCCAGTGGTTTTCAGAGTGGGGGTCGCGGCCCCCTTGGGGGCTGCTAAGAGGTGCCCGGGGGGCCTCAACAATTTGATTAGAGCCACCAAGCCCATCCCTCCCACTAGTGTGTTTTCTCTTTCTCACGCTCAGACAACCACACACACACACACACACACACACACACAATCAATTCCTAATGTTATGTAAAGATTTAAGATGTAATTATTATTATTTAAAAAAAAAGGTGGATATATTCAGAAGTCTGTATTTTTAATGTGTTTTAAAGACATCTTGCAAAAGGGGGGCCTCGGTGAAATGTTAATGCCATTTGGGGGGCCTTGCCCTGAGCGAAATATGTTTCCGATTTGCTGCAAAATGATACTCCAACTTCAAGGCAAATGCTTTCCCTTAATCACAGCAGGCTCAATGAACGTATCATCGCTCCAGCCTTTTATAAATTGTTTATTGAGTCGGTAATAAACTGCTTATAGGCTCTATCGTGGATAGCAAATTTTGTACAGGTTGTACAATGCATAATGAACTGCTTATCTGTTTTCCAGTGTATCTTATATAATGCATACAAGCCCTACAATTTATAGTTAACAACCTACAATGTATAATGAATGTTTCATCGGATGATTACTGTGAATAATAAACTGCTTTTATACCACGTCGCTGTTAAATTCTTGAATCTGATTGGTCAGAAGGTAGTACAGTAGGAGTTCTGGCTACAAGGCAAATCACAGGTTTATACGAGTCGTTTCTATAGTAACCACTTCAGAGACTTGTGTTGCTGATGCTATACAAAATCCAGAAAAAAAAGGTTTTTATTTAACAAAGGAAAGCATATCATTTGTTAAGCTTTCTATAAGGAGATGTGTAACATATCTGAAAGGAGTCAATACTTTGTAACAGTCAGTAAGCTTTAAACCATAGGAAAGTCTTCAGGATTCACTTTGGCTTTTCTGGTTTCTTGGTAACTTGAGTAGCACGACATAATTTTTTTATTTTTTTTCTTCACAGCACTCTTAATGGGAATAGGAATGAACTTTTTTTTCATGGACTTTCCACAAAACTGTAAATGTAAGTATTACCTGAATGAACTGATAAATTACGACATATAGTTCAGTAATAAATAAAAATAAAACACACTAGGATGCGGTGTTAATGGAAAATTTTATGTCTCAAACAATCAAACATTTATTTATATATAATATGTGTGTGTGTGTGTGTGTGTGTGTGTGTGTGTGTGTTTACACTGTGTGTGTGTGTATATACATATATATATGTATATGTGTGTGTGTGTATATATATATATATATATATATATATATATATATATATATATATATATATATATATATATATATATATATATATATGAATGACGCAGTGTTCATTAATCCTGTATGATAAGCCCCTTATGGGCCCTTTAGTATATAATAAACTGTTTATCAGTCCTACAGTTTACATAGGATAAACAACTTTCTACACACTATAATGCATACTAAACCACTTATTTGCAATATAGTATCAAATAAATACCTTTATTAGATAAAATCTATACTAAATTATGTATATACCCTACACTTTTTGTTTATAGGCCCTACATTGTAGAAAGCCTAACCTATAGGGCTTTATAAACTAGTCATAAAACCTAAAATAAACTGTTATTATAATAAACTGTGTGACTTAGCTCTCTCACATGGCAAACACACACACACACACTAAACTGCACAATCACTTCTTAGAAGTGAAAAGAAACAGTGTGTTCATTGTTCATATTCTGATTTAAGATCGAGTATGCTGTTTTGGAGCGCAGTCGAAATGAATGGAAGTGTCCTATCTCCTGAAGGCAGGTCATGTGCATTCCCTGCATCATTTAACATTGAACAAAGGCCAAGATGCGTCATTGATCAACTGCATGCTGGTTACTGCCCTTAGGAGTTATTAAATATTAAACCCATTTTGGCCTGCACCAAAAGTTATTTGTAAATACGTTTCGTGGGAACAAAAGCCTCAAAGACCCTCGGCACGACGTGGAGGTGATTGCCAGTCATTCTTCCCTCTGATCCATTACTGAGCTCGTTGAGGATGATGAAAGAGCAGGAAAATTGGCTGTGAGGGCTGCAGGGGGGAATCGGAGAGCTATGGAGAAATAGACGAGCACAGAGCATGATTTCAATCACGCAGTGACAAACAGCATACGAGATGCAGAATGATACCATACAGCTCAGGAGCACGTACTGGCAATATAGGTGGTGCCTCAAATTGACCTTAATGAAGTACTATTGACGAAATGAAAACTGGGAGCCATTACAGCAATTGTGAAATGTCTTTTACAGGATCAACATTGTTGTGTCCTAGGATGATTTCTACACATACACAGATACTGTATACAGATCATACACTATATACATAACTAAGGTCGATTTGAGACAAGTCTATACTATACACTTTGAAGTACACAGGCTTAAACCGATATGTTCAGGATGCCCAGTTTTTCAAAAGCATGATAAAGATCCTAACTGGTAGATAAAGTATTCGAGATGATACCATCTAATGGTGTTACAATGCATTTGGAAAACTCAGCCCAGATAGGTTCAATATCCAGTTTATATCTCATAGTTAACTTCAATTCCTGTCGACTTCTGGGATGCCTAACAGCGCCAGAATTCACGGAACTTTATGACGTCACGACGTCGTAAACAAGCCATGAGTTTGGGGTTTCGCAAGGAAGCCGTGGACACGGCGATGTGTTTATAGCCCGTGCTCTCTGGCGTCTGTACATAAATCTTGAAGTCTATCATTAATAGAGCCAAAAGCCATGATGTAAAAAACGAAGAAAAATAACGTGGGGGCAGAGAGGTATAAAACATCCATTGGCCTTCAGCAGGCCGATTCGGCTCATAACTCAGAAGCGTAAATAACCGAGACGGGCTCCAATCTTCCTACCCATGATTTCAGTCTTATTCTTAAAGGACAAGCTGACTGAATTTAAAAAAAAAAAAAAAAAGGGATTGTTGCAGCTTTTAAACAGTGAATCAATTAAAAAAAATCTTAATTTTATTTTAATATGAGTGCTATCATCACTACAGTGTATAGTCAGAAACATTAAAGCAAGAAAAAATAGTTAATTTCCCTATCTCTGGCTTGTCGATGTTTCCTAAAGCCTCGAACCTGCTGCATTGTTTGTTTGCTCAGCAGATGGCGCCACTAGCATTGCCTCCTGCTACTCTCTCTCTCTCTCTCTCTCTCTCTCTCTCGCTCTCTCTCCCCATTTCCATTCGGAACTTCTTCTAGAGTTTAAATGCATTACGTCATGACATTATCTGCTTCCGCAGCTGTTTCTCTTAGTGAATGCCTGCACTGGTTACATGGTGATTTCCCCATAGGGAGAGAGATAGAAATACAGATATAGAGAGAGTAACTATAAGTATAGAGAAAGAGAGAGAGGGAAAAACCTAGGAGTGTGTGCAAAATCAGCTCGGTTTTGTGTCGTCCCGTGCACAAGGGAAGTGACATTTTAGTGTGAGAAATGAGAGAGCCAATTTTGCACCATGTTCTCGTCTGCTTTTTCACCTTGAGACTCTGCATAACTTCGTGTTTTTTATTAACTATGAACATGGATGTGCTTGGAGAGGGGGTCACCCGGCTGACGGATGACAGGAGAAGGATTGAGGGATGCGCGTCGTCTGCCTGTGTGTCTCTCCTGTGCTGCTTCTTCCTGTACAAATCTATGTGAGGCAATCCATCCTTACATCGATACCCCCTCATCTCTCCCTTACCCCTCCCATCAATAGCGCCATCGGGCAGGACCACTCGACACGGCCCGATTGCAATGAAGTGTGTGTGAGAGAGAGAGAGAGAGAGAGAGAGAGAGAGAGAGAGAGAGAGAGAGAGAGAGAGTCAAGGCCAAATTGCAGTAGCTGTGTAGATACAGTGAAGATCCTCATCATTCACACTGCCCTCCCTTGGCTCAAATCAAGTGCGTCCTGCCGAGAACTGAAATATATCTTCACTCACAGAATTTGCTCCAAGGAAGGGGGTGGAGGGGGAAGGGGGCTTAGTCACATACTTCAGCTCAAGGGAACAGCCTCGGTCCATTAGACGCTAGCTTTTCTTGAACATCAGGTAGCGTGAGAAAGGAGGTTCACTCAAATCACAGAGTTTTCTTTTGATTGATGCGGCTTGCTGCCGATGTGAGTGGTTTTTTAAAATCAGAAATGTGTCAGGCATCCATACAAAACCTTATTTATTTATTTATTTTTTTAAATGCATGAATAAAGTACCTTGTATAATAGCACTCTACTTTAATGTTTCAAGATATTGACTTTGCAAATGTGTAAACATGTTGGAAATGTGTGTTTTACTTTTGATATCTCTCGCTCAGGGGCGATATTTCTAATGGTTGGAATAAATTGCATGTTTTGCAAATATCAAACCATCAAGCACCACATCATCTAAAAGATATCGCTTTTATTTGATTTTTTTTCCTCACGGGGCATGGTGGTTTAGTGGTTCGCACATTTGCATCGCACCTCCAGGCTTGGGGGTTCGAATCCTGCCTCTGCACTTTGTATGTGGAGTTTGAATGATCTGTCCGTGTCTCAGGGGATTCCTTCAGGTACTCCAGTTTCCTCGCCCAGTCCAAAGACTCGTGTTGTAGTCTGATGGTGCCAAATTGTCCATAGTGTGTAAATGTGTGTGATTGTGCCCTGCAATGGGTTGGCATCCTGTCCAGGGTGTGTGTTCCCCGAGTTCCCTGGGATAGGCTCCCCGCAACCCTGTGCAGAATAAGTGGTATGAAGGATCGATGGATTGTTTTTTTTTTTTTTTTCCTAATTTGGTTTTGGCCTGTTCCCACCCACCAACCAACTCTATCATAAGACAGCTTCCATCTGGGGAAGGTAAGGTCTAACTGTATCTTTTCATGTGGTATCTCAGGGTAAATCTCGGGTCTTTTTTTTTGGCTGCTGCTGTGACACCCTTATTTCTCCATCTGGGGATTAATAAAGTATTATCTTATCGTAAACATAAAGCGCAATCCACCCTCTTCCACATACATGAGCTCACAGACGCCCATGACTGGCCGGTGATGGGTTGTGATTGACAGGAGAGACAGAGGACGCCATCTTTGACATATCTTTGTTTATGAATACATACTTTTTGGCTCATATCCTTAAGTACAAATTCAAGTGAAGTGTATAGATTCACTGGAAGTATATTCAATAACAACAACAACAACAACAAAAACATGTCTGAATACTTATTTAATCATGCAAATGTCCGTTTATTTCATAAATATTAGAAACCTGCCTGGAATTACATGAAATCACATTTATTTTTAAAGTCAAAATCTTTTTTTTTTTTTTCTAACCAAAAAATCTCAACTTCTAGATTATCTTGCTTCATGAATATGACTCCATATCCCTAATTAGAAGCTTATTGCAGAGGATCGTGTCCAAATGCTGGATTCTTGATTGATTTTCTATTTAAAAAAAAAAAAAAAATCAGGGCATAAGATTTTCATGATAAAATAATACATAAGTAAAAGGAACATTTTAAATTCTAAAATCATCCAAACACTAGATTTTTGGTTATATGTTGTGCGCATATTTAATTACACGGAATCTAATTACCCAGTTGACCTGTAGTGTCTTGCCTCAAAACCTAACCTGAGCATGAGTTCAGATCAACACACGGCTGCTTTTTTGTTTTTCAATAAATCGGTCACAACTAATCAGATGGTTCATACTGATCCGAAATCAGCGATGTGGATTTTTCAGCCCTCGGAAGTTGAAACCTAAAGCACCCGTTGACCTGAGACCTCAGGTTTAAACCTGCTCAAGCTAGAGCTTTTTCAGGAGTCTTAATTGGTGTCCTGACATCAGCTAGCCTGATTAGCATGCTTTTGAAGCAACAGAGCAGCATTAGCCACCGAACAAAGACTCGGCTGATAACGGCGATTAGGAAGTGACGGTCGATTCTGACAGGAAGGATCAGAGAGCCGAATTACACTTTAGGAATCGGAGCACTGGATTAACTTTTAGGAATGTTGTTTGTATAAGCCCAGCTGCGTTCAAATCTTATCATTACAAATGAGCAGGTCAGCAAAATGTTACAGTGCTAAAACCGTAACACAGGATGCTGCCCCACAGCTATGATGATTTAGTTTAAGTTCTAATTAACAGGTGAAGCTTTGAAGGTTTGTGTGTGACTGGGAGTGAGAGGTATGCTACGTACTATATGTGTGTGGTATGCACGGAAGCGTATTTTACGCATGGCTTCTCAGTAGATGCCACTTACATGTCACCTTTCACATCCATGTATTCGCCTGGGACGTCAACGTCAACATGTCTGGCAGCTGATAACTCGGATGAAACGCTGGACCTTTTTTTCCTCCAAGTATGTGACATTTAATGACATTCATGGCTCCTACATCAAAGTCATGACCGTAATATGATTCTTTAGACATATACATGTGTGAGTGTGTGTGGATATTAGATATAGCTAATATATACAGTATATTTATACTGTATATTTTCAGAAATACACTCACAGCAAGTGCTATCATACTACATTATGCATATTGAAAACAACACCTAACATTACTTTCAGCAAGCAGCCAGCGTCATATAAAAACTTCATCGCCGTTATTCTTGACAAAACAAGCTCTAAATATAAAAGTAGGTTAACTTTTATCCGGATGAAACCAGCCGCACCCGGTTTGGTTTAAACCCTAGGCAGATACCATGGGACTACCGCCATCTCTCTTCAGCATGCATAATAAGTGCTAAGAGAACAGTGGAAACAGTTAAAAGCACACAGAGAGGACTCTCTCTCTCTCTCTCTCTCTTTTTTTTTTCATTTTAAAGGAGACTGAGAGGAGTATTCTGATGTGCAGGTCGAACAGCTGACCTTGTCGTACTGTGAAAATGTATTATGAACATATTAGCACAGTTCTTTATTAGTTTAACCCTTTCTGACAGTCCACCGGTGGAATGGAAATCGCCTTATTGGAAAGTCTCAATCAGGGTAGACAAATGAATTATTTTTATCGCCGCAGGTCTGTTATGAGATTAGTCCGCACACTGTCGGGTTTCCGTGTATAGAGTATTGTGTGACTTTGTTGTCTTATAACGTTATTCTAAACGGAGATTTAAATTCGTTACGCAACCTGACAATGTAAAGCTGAGGCTTTATAAATTATATGCCTGCTATGAAGTCATGAGCAATTATACAGGCTAATGTCCTTATAAGCATGATGAGATAATATATTATACTACGGCAATGTCGAATCCTCGAATCTGATTGGTCAGTAGGTCTGACAGTCATACCATTGCAAGGCAAAGCTCAGGTTTATATTAACGAGCTTGTTCTATAGGTTATCATCTATTGTTTCCTTAGAGCGCTATCTGTTATTTAAGATTATAACGACATACATAAATGTTTGCTATTTAACAAATATAAAAACCTACAATTGTCGCTACGGTGAAGACGGATTTAACATTTTTACTTAACGTCGACGTCGCCAGAGTCGGCGCTTTGTAACAGTCAATGGTAAAGCTGTAAATTTGGGTTTTCCGCCACTTTCGGGACGGAGGAGTTTGTGCTTTGCGGTTTTGTAGTAACGTGACGAGCGGCTTATTTTCATCTTATTAATTTCAATGAGGAAAAAAAGGGAG
This sequence comes from Ictalurus punctatus, assembly GCF_001660625.3. Lineage (NCBI taxonomy): Eukaryota > Metazoa > Chordata > Actinopteri > Siluriformes > Ictaluridae > Ictalurus > Ictalurus punctatus. The sequence continues at coordinate 11,419,941 of NC_030444.2, forward strand.
GCTGATGAGGAAATCACTGTTTAAAGCTTCACAAGATTCACCAAACACAAAGAAACTCGATGCCTGCGAGACAATTTTGTCAATTAGATTATCTCGTTTCTACACCATGTTCTTCTAGCTGCATTAAGTGAGTTAATTTATCAGAAAATTAGAGCGAATGGTGATTCGCTAAGGGGTAGCAGCTCATTCAGACTTAAGCTGCTATAAGGCCATGTTTTTCAGGCGGACCGGAAAACATTAGCTCCGTGGCTGCATTCGCTGGCCCATTAACTGAGCCATCACAGGTATATTTATCATGGCTGATTTGCTGAACATTACAGTAAATTATTCACCAGCTGTAGTATTAGGTTTAAGTGAAACATAAGGACTGTTTAGAATTTAACTGCAGAGAATTAACGCTCTTCACAAAAACATCTGTGTTTTAAACAAAAACCCTCCAAAGTTGAATTTCAGGCCCCAAATCCATGATCTTTCGATGGACCATTGCCAATTAGGAACTACTAGTGAGAACATCTGTACAACCGAGATGTGGTTGTGTTTTCATTGGTTGGCACTGCTCTGGCTGTATGGACATGAGCCACATGAACACGTCATATTTGACTCCTTTCTCGTAGAGAATTGGCGGTGCTATGGCACTGATCTGGCTGTACAGATGTGAGCCATATGAACTTTCCAGATGTAGCTCACTACTCGTCGAGATACAGCTCTGTTACAGCACTGCTCTGGCAGTACAAATGCGAGCCATATGAAATTTTCTGATTTGGCTCACTTCTGATAGAGATGTGGCTGTGTTATGGCATTCCTCCATCATTACAGACATGGGCCTGATTTGGGTCATCATTCACTCCCTCATGTGATCCAAAGGACAACTGTGTATATATGGGCCAAATCTAGGCCACTTGGAACTTCCATATATGAACTCAAAATCCTGCTTTTTGCAGTCTGTGGCCTTCATATAAACCCTGTGCTTATTCCTGATGACATTCTCGTCATAGTACAATGTAGTTGTCATGGTATAGCCTACACTTGGTTCCAAAAGTTTGAGCCAGCCTCCAAGAACTGCTTTTATTTAATGATGTATTAAAATTAATTTAAAGTATTACTTATTTGACATCAGTCCTGGTATGAAGTTCTTGCAGTAACCTGTACGTTCCTAACAGTGTTAATCATTGCCGTGTCTTAATGGCTAACACTTGACTCAGCTAATATGTTCCTTTATACATTATGCATGAGCTTCCCTATTGCTTTCAGTCAATAAGAACACTTTATTGACTTACTGTATATCGTTGATGAATGATGGATGCCTGTTTTAATCAACTGAACAAAGTTGCACTATTTTAATGACTGATAAAACATCCAGTTTTTAGGTACTGGACCTCATGTTTTCTTGGATGTATGGCACGGGGCAGACAGTACAGTAGGGGGTGAATGAAAGTAGCTCGTTATAAAGGCAAGTTAAACCCAGTCCTCAATAGCTCAGTCTAATTAGGAGCTATTGTGAGGAGTACAGACTGAGCTCTATCCTCAGGGAGTGCCACTAAAGGACTGCTGATTCTCATCCTCCCAGTACCACTCTGGATCATTGACCATCATTGACCGGAGCTGGCACGTGAACACGACAGGCGCAGAGGATTGTCATATACATGATAATGATCTGCGACTCAACATTCTATATGTGACTGAACTGAGGTGTGATTTGTTTATTTAGGAGTTAGAGTAAGTAGATTGTTCATAGGTGACTGCTTTTATGCGTTGTAGGCTGACTGGCATTTCCAAATTGTCCATGGTGTGTGTGAAATTGTGCCCTGCGATGGCTTGGCACCCCGTCCAGCATGTCCCCTGCCTTATGCCTTATCCCCCACAACCTTGTGTAGTATAAGCGGGATGGAAAATGGTTGGATGGGATGGCATCTTACCTCAGGGTGTCACCAGGAGGTTAGTACCTTTCGAACCGAAACGGGGGAAATGCACAATCCCGATGGGTTATTTCTGTTTCTCAGCATAGCATAAACATACCAAGGACCGCACTCATTAATTGGATAAATTGTATTGACTTTTTATGAACATCATTACAGTGCAATTACTGCACGGGTTAATAGGTAAATAAGCAGATGTGCTGGATTTGTGCAGGTCTGAAGCTGATGGTAGAAAGCTAGCTGGGTAACATAGCTAGCTAATTAGATGGCAAAAGTTATCCTATCCTGGTTGGCATCACAAGGCACCATGCACACACACACACACACACATATTCACACTTAGGGGAAATTTGGTATTCATTCCACTTACCGGCATGTATTCTGGGAGGTGAGAACCCAGAGAAAACCCATGTGGGCAAAAAGAGAATTATCCCATGTCACCTGTTTATCCCATGGTATTATCTCATCTGTGATTTCCAGGTATTCTGTCTTTTAAGAAAGCTAAGATGTCTTCTAATTACCTAGCTAATTTTAGTCAAATGGATCAGTACCAGCGGCTCTTGTTGTTTACTGGGACATGATGATGTGAGGAACTCAAAAAGTGCCACTAAATCTGACTGTGAAGTACTAGTGTGGCATTTCCAGGGCAACTCACAGCAGCTCAGGAACATTGGGGTTTGTCAAACCCAATCCATTTTCAGCTTCTATGTGATGCCGGTATGCATTCGTAGGGTGACATCTTGAGGCTTTGACAGAGTACCGATAATTTTAAGGAAAAATTATGGTTTGTTCATAGGGAAAAGATAAAACGAGGATATAAAGATGAGCTGTCAAGTTTTCAAGTGTATTGTCTCTGTGACAGGATATTTATAGTCATTTTCTGATGCCCTCTCTGGAAAGTGAACTTCAATGATCTGGTCTGGCCTGCAAGTTATTAAAATCGCAGCACTCTAATTCGAATGTGAAAGTTACAGTGATTGAAATTCTTCATCTGTTGAGAACAGCAGGACTTTCATTTCGCAGTAATGTAGCGGCGATCCCCGGACTCCTGTGACTAATTCCAAATATGAGCGTGGAACCCACACACGCACACACACACACACACACACGTTCCGTGCACATCTTGTATTCACAAAGCCTCAAAGACAAATAACTGTTGAGCCGTCCTACTGTCAGTCACAATTATGTCACCGGCATTCATCTTAATCCCCACAAATAAACACGAATATCAAAGGGGGAAAAAAAACCTTTACAAAGTTCTGTAAATGAGCCCTATGGGGAAAAAAAAATACTAAAAATGTACTAAAGAATTTTCATTTTAATTAATTAAAACTGTTAATGGACTCTCTAGCAGTAATTGTGGAAGCTGGAACTTTTATTTAATGATATTTAAACATGTCCCCACTCATTTGAGGAGTTTCATTAGCTTTACTCAGTGGTGTGAAATTCCCAGGCATTTAATTCTCTCTGGATTTCACACGTTCGTGTTTCAAGAAATTTGTTAAGGTCACATGACAGTCAGTGGTGCCTGGAGGTGTGAATGGGTACAAAACTGGAGGGCCGATTTCTCACCACTTAATTGATCCAGTGAAGGTCTTCACATGAGAGAAGAAGCATCTACAAGGTTCTAACACAACCTTGACTGCCTGCTGCTAGGTATTCAAAGACCTGGATGATTGAAGACCTAATTTTTATGACCCATTCGAACTGTTTTACCAAAGTCTTAAAAAGTCAACCATGATACTGTACCTCATATGCTTGTCTAATGCATATGAAAAGTGCTCTGGCCTGAGAGTAATGCGGTTAAATATATTGTAATTCCCAGCCAAAAATGGTATTAGTGACCGTCGTATTACCTTCACCTCTCACCTTCTGGGTCATTCTGCATAAAGAGGTGCCACCAGGCACACTAGATGTCTGCACATGGGTTTCTGCTTTTTCAGCTGAAGCAGCAGTCATGCCAAAGAATTGGCAAAAAAATTTGCTCAACTCACTGAAGGGGAAAGGACATTCGTTGTGTAAGATGCATTTGTTTAGGTAATTCTGCCTATCTTTAACCAGAACTTCGATCTCGAAATTTGTGAACCTCCATCTTGTGCACCAGTAGAAAAAGAAGGCGGGACTGTGGTCTCTTCGGTCAGTAAAAAAAAATGGAGAAACTGGTTAGTGGTAACTGGGAAAAAAAGAAGCAGCTAGCTAACGTTAATTATCAGTTATATCAACTGGTTGGATCCTACTGAGAGAAAGAAAAATCGGTCAAATGCATGCAAAATCTGGTTATCTACAAGAGTCATTCCGTTATTAACACTTTGCTATGTGGCTCTTCGATGCACAGTGATGACACAATGGTGAGAAATAATAGCAGCAGGACATGTCGGCTTGTATTTTACACATGAAGTTGGTATGCTATTGAAATGCCTGTTGAAGTGGAAGAGTGTCTATTGTGTGTGATTCCCATGAAAAAGCATTTCAGAAATATGTCCTCTGTGAACCGGCACATTTATTGAGATATTTTAATTGATACTGCGCTGTTGTAGGCAGCTGTTTGCAGTTATTGGGCCTCATTTCTGAAACTTTTAGTAACTTAAACCGAACAACAAAAATTCCGGACAGGTTTCAGTAACAGTGATTTTTCTTCATACTCGCGTGTGTATTTTGATAAACGCCAGTCACTTGTAAATTACAGAGTATGTTCATGGCTCAGCTCATTTACATTTAGTGATACCCACAGCACTCCATAAAAGGGAACGCTCACAGAGAGCTGAAAATAATGAAATGAAGAGTAAAGAGTGAAAGAGCTCCTACTAAGCTTGGTGTGTGCTAAATCTACCAGTAAGGCATCTCAGCCATTGCAGCACTTCAGCTAAAATAGACACACATTTCAGATTGCACCTGAAATTAAGTGATTTAAACTTGATAGCGTGTAATCCATAGATAAAATTGCTGTAACTCGCAAATGATGCGATTTAAATCGATCAGTCATGTTTCACGTTAGTGATTCTCCTTATACAGTCCTGTCTGAAACGATTGGAACGGCAAGGCCAATTCATTTGTTTGTGCTATACACAAAAGGCATTTGGCTTTGAGATCGAAAGATGGACGTGACATGAGAGTTTAGGCTTTCAGCGTTTATTTCTTGTTATTTATATTTAGATGTGTTAAACAACATAAAACATAGAACCTTTTGTATCAGACCACCCAATTTTTTGACGAGCGAAAGTATAGAAACGGATAAGTCTTGAAGTAAATGAAAGTAAAAAACAGTTAATATTTGGTCGCATATCCATTGCTTGCAGTAACTGCATCAAGCCTGTGACTCATTGTCATCATGAAATTGCTGGCTTCTTCTTTTGTGATGATTTTCCAGGCTTTTACCGCAGCCTCTTTCAGTTGCTGTTTGTTTTAGGGGGTTTTCTCCCTTCAGTCTCCTCTTCAGGAGATGAAATGCTGCTCAGTTGGGTGAAGGTCTGGTGATCGACTTGGCCAGTCTAAAACCTTACACTTTCCCCCCCGATAAAGTCCTGTGTTGAGTCTGTGTTGAGTGTGTTTTGAAGCGTTGTCTTTGCTGCATTAAAAAGTTCCTCCTGATTCATTTGGATGCATTTCTCTGTAAATTAGCAGACAAAATGTTCCTGTAATCTTCTGAATTCATTCTGCTGCTACAATCATGTGAAAAAGTTCTAGAAACAGCCCTGCAAGTGCAATCCATGACACTATCTCTACCATGTTTCACAGAAGAGCTTGTATGTTTTGGATCATGAGCAGATCCTTTCTTTCTCCACACTTTGGCCTTTCCATCACGTTGGTAGAGGTTAGTTTAGGTTCCGGTAGTTTTATGATTCGTCTCTGTATTTCTTTGCAAATTCCAATCTGTCTTTCTGATTCTTACTGCTGATGAGTGGTTCGCATCTTGTGGTATGTCCTGTATATTTCTGCTCTCAAAGTCTTCTTCGAACTGTAGATTGTGATACATTCACCCCTGTCCCGTGGAGGTTGTTGATGTCACTAACTGTGGTTTTTTGGGGGTTTTCACAGCTCTCACAATGCCTCTGTCATCAACTGTTGTTTTTCTTAACCAACCCATTCAGTGTCTTTTCCGCAGTACACTAGTGGTCTCTCTTTTATCTTTTTCAGGACATTCTAAATTGTTGTATTGGCTATGTCCAATGTTTATTCAAAGCCTCTGACTGATTTTCCCTCTTTTCTCAGCTTCAAAATAACTTGCTTTTCTCCCACAGACAGCTCTCTGATCTTTATGTTGACTTATCCTTTTTTAAATAACAAATGCAGTCTTCACAGGAGAAACTGAAGGATAAAACCAGGAATAGATGTTCAGAGATATTTATTGTTTAAACAATCAATCTAACAGGACACACCTGGGTAACACCTGTCAGTCACATGTTCCAATATTTTTTGCCTGCATGCCTACAAATTGGGTGGTCTGACACAAAATGTGCTATGTTCTATGTTATTTAACACACACACACATATATATATATATATATATATATATATATATATATATATATATATATATATACCTGGAAATAAGGCCGAAATTCGAAACTCTCTTCTCATAGTCATCTTTTGATCTCAAACCCAAATGCCTTCACTCTACAGTAAAAACAAATCAATCGACCTCGCTGTACCAATAGTATCAGAGGGGACTGTATATTTATTTACACAAACTCTGGAACTCTCATAGGATACAGATGTTTTTTTTTTCTCCAAACGAATTGGATTTTCATGAACGGCATTTTTCATGTGTAAATGCTCTTTACGAATCATTTCTTCTGTATCCAGTTTGATCAATAAGAGGAAGAGACAGTTAAAACCCTGTTAACAGTGAGAACTCATTACCTCATTATGCATACGTCCTCGAGTCACTGAAGAAAAAAAGCATATATTTAATACGTCTGAAAATGTACTCCATTAAAATTTCATACTTGCTGTGTAATCTCATTGGGCCAACTTTTTTTTTTTTTACCCTGAGAAAGTCAAAAGCAAGCATCCACGCATGACCATGCAGCGATTTTTATCCCGAACTACATTCCTCTACATGGCTGCTCCAGTGATGACATAACCAGGCACTTTTTTTTTTCCAATTATAGGTCTGCACCTTAGAGGCAGCTGCAGGCAAATGCAAGACTGGTACTGTGTGTGGGAAAAAGACACCGTGAGGCGTCAGCACGAACTTCACTTCTTCCTTCTGTCCCATTTCTGTCAAGCAGAAAGAGAGAGAAACCCAGACACAAGGGCTGCTGCTCTGCTAAACCTTCGCTGGGCAAATCACAAAATACGTATTGAAATTTTCTAGGATTTTAAAACATGTATTGCTGCTGCTGTTGTTGTTGTTGTTGTTGTTGTTGTTTTTGTTTTTTTTCATCTGCATCATATCAGCAGTGAATGTGTTGTGTAGGAGAGGCTCAGCTCTCATTGCGAAGGAGACGGGGGAAAAAAACGTAGGCCTTTGAACTCCGACAGACGAGGCGTGCCTTGTGTGGGATGGCGGAGGGTGTTTTTCAGTGCCAGGTTATAAAGATATAATCGGGAACAGACACGTCTGGAATAATGTGCACTTAGGATGATGACTCATTCGGAAAGTGCTAAATGAAAGCGACTTGTATAATTTATCAAAATGCTCGTTCTTTTTAAGTGCAAAATAGAGAAATCTCTTAGTCAAAAGAGGAGTGCTGAATCAAGCAATCTTTTCTGAGAATACAAATGCCAATTTCCATTGATTACTCTGTATATATATCTATAAATGGGGACCACTTTACTTAGCGGTAATTTTCATAGTGGAACATGACACTTATGTAAGCCATTTTATTTTATTCTTGCCAATTCACATCAATCACAAGACGGCTAACGTGTGTTTCCTCAGGGGGGGTGGGAGTGCTAATTGCCCTCTTGTCCAATCATGAGGTTGAAGATACCTATGATGGGCTATTCTCCCTCTGATTGACAGGGGACAGAGGAACACCATCCCTCCCACCCTGTACCATTGTCGGGATTTGAATCCCCATAATCTCTTTTGACAACTGACATACATCAACACGGACATTTATTAAGGCTTCATCCAGTTTGATGTCAAGTTGATGTAACACCTAATTATCTTTTATTCATTCTTCTTCAGTAAGAGCTTTATCCTGGTCAGGGTCAGAGTGGATCCAGAACCAATCCCGGGGAACAGTGGGTGTGGGTGTGTTTGTGGGAGGTGGGAGGAAACTGAAGAACCAGAGGAAACCTATGAGAAAACAGAGAGAACATGTCATGTGACACTCCACACAGAGTCACCCCTGCTGAGGATCGACCATGGATCATGGAGCTGTGAGTTTAGGCAACACATGAGTAAATGTCTTCAACCAGTGAAAATGAGTGAGATGATATAAACGTTATCTCTGCGAGCTTTACTACATTCTACGGCATGATGTAAATTTTCCCAAATGAAGCATTTCACTTTGCTGATAAAGCGCCAGTGGGCAATTCATCAAATTATCTGTAAGCCGTCCAGCACTGCTAAACCGATCACCTTTGGAGGAGTGCTTGTCTCAGGAGACAGGAGACAATGCTCTGAGAAAGTTTCCTTTTGCTGACATGCCTTCAGAAAGTGCAGAGAAGGGATAATAATAGGCCAGGTCCTAGACACTGCTGGATCTGGATGTTCTGTGTAGGTTTCCTTGAATAGATTTCCCACACACTTCCCCTGAACGAGCTCTATACTTATTCATAAAACTCCGGTCGCAGTTAAAACCTATACCTCATAGACGTACAGGATATTTCACTGAGGTAATCACACTCGGTCGTGCAGCTCACGAGCTAAGCACTTGAGAGTCAAAGGCCTTGCTGTAGGGTCCAGCAGTGGATATCTGGCAACCATGGGATTTGAACTCATAGCCTTCTGGTCTGTCGTGCAGCCCTTTAAGCTACCCGTTGATATCTGGTATAGGATCTGCATGCAAGATGAGACTGATACTAAATGCAATGGTATACTGTAGACGTGCCTTCTCGGGTATAGGCGGAGAAGCACAACACAGGGTCTGACATCTGATGACATGGTAGCATTTTAGAACCCACTTTTAATCCAAAATTGTTTCTTATCCAATTTTCCTCCTGTTATTATGTATTGCCAATTTCCACCCACTGGTTAATTCTCCCCAACAGCTCCCAACCAAAAAACAACCTTTTTTTTTTTTTTTTTAAATTCCTCTTCAGGCAGCATCACAGGACAGCTGAACATGCTTAGAGGAGATGCTTACCACTGTAGTATTTTGTATACCTAACAACACAGACATGTGCAATTGGCTGCTGTTATTCTGATTAACTGATATAAATACCGTCCTTTCCACCCAGACAGCTCGGCCAATCGTGCTCTCTTGGACTCCTGGTCACGGGTAGCTATGACATCATTGGGACATGAACTCATGATCTTTCATGCGAAATTTTATGCCCCTCGAGACTCAATGTTTACGCCATTATAACTTAAAAAAAAAAAACAAAATCCATGAAAGATCTCAATGAGTTCCATTACCTTAAAATGATGTAACACCAAATGGCGTCTATTGTGAATCTGTAAGCTGGTACCTTATTTTTCCTTAGCATCATTATTCTGAAAATAGGGCCCTTGAGTTGTTTTCCTTGGCACATATTCTGGGCCAGGCCTGGGTTAGATGTTAATACATCTAATATACTAGGTTTTAGTTGAAACCCTGATCACGCATTCAGGCTTCTAAAGGGTTAACACTGCTGCTCAGCCCATTCTGTGTGATTTATGTGTACTATACTACGTGATAGATCTACACTTATTTCACCTGACTGCCTTAAGATAAACTGCAGTCCCTCGCAGGCCACGGATCAACGCCTTCATGACCTGAAGAGTAATTGATCCCACCTGGGAGGTTTACAGGTACTGACTTCCCTATTAGTCTGCATCGCTACCACGGCTGATAATGCACTGTAAACGTAGGGTAAAAGGCTAGTTAGCGATCCGTCTCGTTAGCTGTCTGTGCTTCATGTTCAATTTGCGCTGCTACATTGTAAAACCCAGAGGCATTTTGAGCTCGCACGGGGAATCGTTCACGTCTTTAATACCACTGACGGTACATGGAAGCTTATTTGTTCAGCCAAGTACAAGTTGTTTTCAGGTGATTTTCAAGCAATTACTGATCACGTCTGTTTTTTTTTTTTTCTTTGAAAGAACACCGATTTCATCTCTTCAATATTTGATGTAGGTAGTGAAAAAGAAGCTATTACTCTGCTCGAACATCTGGTGCCTGCTTCTTTCTAAGACTCACCGTCAGCATTTGATGCGTGGTTCTGATACACTTGTGCCGTACGCTGAATGGCGGCAAACAGGTGGAGAGTCTGATGAGGCAGCCACTCAGTCAGACAGGCAGATATAACGTGAGACGCTCCTATTTCCTGCACTCAAACGGAAGCAGAGATAAGATGGAAGATGGTGCAGTTCCAGCCCACATGCATGGGCCTTGATAGGATGTGGCAGATAGAGGAAATACACCATCAGGGGTGATAAGGATCATGAGGATTCCTAATGGATCTAGCATTAGAGATAAAACATGACAATAGCTGGACGTTTATCAAACTGCAGAACGTACAAATGCTGGTCTGGCCTTGGTAATGCATTCTAGTGCATGGGATCTAATTCTCATGCTTGATCAATATGTAATGTGCTAATCCAATAATCCAGTGGTTTCCGTGCCAGGCTGGAGTGTAATTAAAATCTACAGTTTATAGCATCAACTTGATCCAATGATCATGGCACACCACTCTAATACAGTATCTGCTCATTTAACACAGCAAACGTTGCCGTGTAAGTGACCAGATGTGATGAACGCAGCACAAGAGTGGAGTCGAATGTGTAAATTCAGGCTTCATGGTTGTCGGCAGGAAGCATAAAACAGGATGTCAATGTGGCACAATGGATGTGGAGGCGAGAGGGAGCAATCAGGCTCCCTTCCCTCAGAGAGATGGAGAGTCCCGCCGCGTACACAAACAACTAATCAAGCCTCGACACTGACGAATAGCTCATCCTGCCCAGAAATCTATCAGAGCTGCCGAGACCTGTCCACCTTGAACCCGGCGGCTGTCCAAAGTGGGGGCTAATGGACAGCGGATAGGTAAATAGATCATTAATTGCGCATAATGTGCGATGGAGAATTCTAAATCTTTCCCCAACCTCCTCAGCCCCCACCATCACATTTCTCGAGTGGGGCATAAACGAGTAAATAAAACTCCTCCTTTGGATCGTTGTTTTTTTTGCCCCCCCCCCCCCCCCCCCGAACTAACGAGTGACAAATTTACCACCATGTCTGGTTTCATCCCTGCTGCCGAAAATGTCAGGGTCACTTAAATCTATGGCAGCATTTATTAGCGTGTTAATTAAAAAGAGCCCTGTGGATGGGATGTGACGGACTGTCTAGTGTAGTTCATCACAAGGCTTGGCCTCACCTGAGCCTGAATTAAAAACATAGCACACTGGCAAGACTGTCAAAGCAGACTGTGTTTCATTACGCATTGGCATTTTCTGAAATAACACCTGGCGCGGCACTCATATTGGCCTCTAATAGTCTGGAAATGCATTCACTCAAATAATCAAGCATCTGAAATTATTTAGTCACCTTTGGAACACCGCGCCTTTATTAGCAGCGGCGTTCCTCTGAATTAAGTGTGTCTTCGGTCTGACTGCGAACACGGTAATATAAAAAATAATGGGTTGTTAAGGGTCTGAAATTCTTTCCTTCTTCTTTTTTTTTTTTGGCCCCCAGTACAAGCAACATGATCAAAATTACAGTCTAAATTAGAGCTTGCAGTTTGCTGTGACCTGCAAGTCGCAAAGGGTTCCGGGAAACTTAGGGAAACTTTGTCCAATTAATATCCGAGAGAGCATATAGATGGTTCTCGAATCGTTTTAAGGCCTGAAGTGTTTTCTGATGACGCAAGAGGTCTTAAGAGAACATTTGTTTTCCCAGCAAGTTTGTTAGACAAAGAAAAACTTGGGAAGTTGGGTGAGAAAGAGAGATACTGTTGAAGTCTGCCTCCTTATTCCTCATTAACACAGATCTCATGGTTCTCACCACCCAGCGTGAAGCCACACTCACATTTATTTATAGATGTGTGAAGCCACACTGCGCAACCTCACCTCTGTCTGCAAACTGCGCTGCAACAATTCGGAAAAAATGTTAATCAACACTTATGTCATCCTCACAGTTGCTCTCAAGCCGTGCGGCATGTTTTTGCACTGTATTTTCTGAATTCTGAGTGGAAAGAGGCTCTCTAATAGTTCCATTTTGGTAGTAACCTTGATACTCTTCAAGGATCTCGTATAATTTTAGAACGGCAGAACGAAATGGCCGAAATGTGTGAGAATGCACGTTCATTAATGGATATAAATGTATTTACTATGCTTTTACAATAAGATGAATGTGAATAGAGGCTTATTGCAACATGCTTGAGGTGTCATGTGACTCATCATGATCATCAACATCATCATTATCATGACTGTCGCACCTGTGGAGCATGACAGCTGAAGCATGTTGGAATAAGTCTTTATAAATGCTTATGTAGGTTCGTGTTAGTGTACAGTATGTCACCACAGGTATAATGGCAGTCATAATGACGATGATCATCAAGATGATGATGATGATGATGATGATTATGATAACTGTCATTATACCTGTGGAGCATGACAGATGAAGCATGATGGAATAAGCCTTTATAAGCCATTGCCCAATGTTTGTGAAATGCCTCTGATTGATTTTCCCTCCTTTCTCAGCTTCAAAATGGCTTGCTTTTCTCCCATAGAGAGCTCTCTGATCTTCATCTTGGCTTATCCTTTTTTAACAGCAAATGCAGTCTTCAAAGGTGAAAGTGAAGACCAAGAGTAGATGTTCAGAGGTATTTATTGTTTAAACAATGAATCGAACAGGACACTCCTGGGTAACAAGAAACACTTGTTAGTCACAAGTTCCAAACCCAGATAGCAGACCTACACTGAATCAACACTGAATCAACACTGAATCAGTGTTAATGAATCAACCAAACAATCATTGAATCAATGATGAAATTTGAAATTTAACTTCATCAGGTTTGCACACTGAAATAATACTATTTCAATGATAAAAAATAGATCAAGTTGGACATAAAATCAATATTTGTTCACCTAGAGGGAAGGGTCATGAGGTCAGAAAATTGACAGTATTCATCCTCTGAGGGGCGTGAATATGCTCTCTAAATTTCATGGAAATGCACCCAATTGATTTGCGTTGTGTTGAATAAGGGGGCGGATGGATTGAAATGAAATGAAGCTGACCAAAATCAACATTTAATTCACTGTTTGTCTTTTCAACATTGAAAAGCAATGAATTATCAACATTGATTCAATATATATATTGTTCAATTCATTGTGTATATATATATGTCACGTATCAAAGATGATTATGGAAGCAATCGCAGCTTTCCAAACAATTTAATGAGCAAACAAACAACTCGGCAAAACACTGTGGCTAAGGCTAAAACATAAACTATCAAAACAAACATGGTACAGGGACACATTTCAAGATAGACAATTACGTAGTGCAAACAGGGGCTATATATATGGGTGCTCGTTAAACAAAAACGTGATACAGGTGCAGGTAGTCATGTGACAGTAATAGGGTGCAGGGGCTGTTGGAAAGTCCAGAGTTACCTCCATGATATATATAATATGTGTGTAATAACGTCACCTTTGAGATTTTCTCTAACTCACCTAAAAAGTGACCACACAGCAGGTGATGAATCTTCTGTAACCTTGCCTTTAAGGTGAAGCAGTTGCCAATGCTTAGGACTTCCATCCACGTTGACTGTCCTGTTTATCCAGTGCCATCTTGACAAGTTATTCTTCATGCTAACACTTATCTGTCCTCCCCTTTCCACTCCTCAGTCTCCTGCTCTGTAAGGTAGAAAATAGCATGTTGGAAGCACTCTAAATGGTGGTCGGGGGGGGTCATTATTCTTTTCTTTCCACTATTTGAAAAGGGTGTTTGCTCTTTTGTGTCTAGTCATATTCTTAATCAAGCCTGAGTCCAAGGGCACAATGAATTCAAGCTGATAAGTGCCTCATCTGTCGTACATTATTGCTCACACACTGCGTTTACAAATAATAGGCAATTTTGGCCAACAATTTTGGTAAGCTGGAGATAAAACGCTACATTTCTGCTCTGTTCTAAAGAAAGAAGGCGTACGTATTAATGCAAATGTATTCCTGCTTGACGCTGAGCACGGACTGCCGCGCTCGTTTCAACAGTCGCGCAAACAAATCAACAGAATTCAAACACACTTTTCCGCTTTTATTCAGATATGCAGCTCACATCACACCTACTTCAGAGGACATACAGTCTAGGCAAGTGGTTCTCAACCTTCGTCCTTAAGTGCTCTTTTGCATTTTGGTGCTTTCTTCATGAAGGGTGTGTTAATTAGTTTTAAGTGATGTTTCAGAGCTTCAGATAACGATCAGAACGAGGAGAAAATATGATCTCTGTGACTGACTGTGACCTTGTTAGTGGTGCCAGAAGGGCTGGTTTGAAGATTTCAGAAACTGATGATCTGGGATTTTAAACAAAGAATAATAACGGCAAAAAAACATCCGGTGAGCTTCTGTTCTGTGGGTGGAAACACCGTATCGATGAGAGAAGTCAGAGAAGAATGGTCAGACTGGCTCGAGCTGACAGGAAGGCTACGGTAACTCAAATAAGCACTCTGTACCACTATGGTGAGAAGAAAAGCATCTCCTCAGCCACCAGATCTGAATCCTTTGTGATGTGATAGAACATAGTATTTTTGTAGACGTGGACATGCCACTTATTAGGTCGATTTATTTTCCGATAATAGCATGATCCTCGTGGTTTATTTCCATCTTATTACTGGCTGAGAAGTAACAGTTCCTGGTGCAGTGTTTTCATTTATGACAGGTATTTTCAACAGTGATGGCAGCACAGGAAAGTACAGAATAAAAAAAATAAACCCTCTAAACATTCTCGAAATAAACTAGATGAGTAAACTTCAGGACAGTGGTCCTTCTGCACTTGTGAGAAATAGTTTAGAAGAAGTTAGTGAAAGCACTTGAAAGAGAAATGCAGGCTTAGTCGCATGATGTTACATCTTTTCCATATTTAACAGTGACAGAAGGTTTTGTTTGGCAGTGAAAAAGGTGGGAAGGGTGTGTGACAGAAAACAAAAGAAAAGAGTCTGAAAGATGGGGGAGTTTAGCAAGATTAGTCACTGCTGGGCAAAAGTCCATAGTGAACTGATAAAGAGAGAGACAGAAAGAAAGAGTGAGAGACCTGCGCTTACAACAGCGAGATCTTTAATTAGAACAGAAATAAGTCACTTTGTTACTGGAGTGTTGCGTTTTTATTTGCACACACATTGAGTTGCCTGTTTATTAGGGACACTGACCTTGTAGCCACATTTTATCAGATACGTGTACTTTTACAAAATATTAGGAAATATCTCATGAATTATAGCTCATTCTTATTACTAGCTAAAATAATAAGAAATACTTTATATTACTTTCGGTAATTTGGTTCGACCAGAACCGTCAGTCTGTCTGTCTGTCTACTTCACTAACTCACTGACTAAATAACTGAACAACAACGTAACTGACTGACTGACTAACTAAACAGATAACTGACTAGCTAGCTACTTAACTAACTCCCTCACTCACTCACTAACTAACAAAGTAACGAAATAGATCACTAACTAACTAGCTAGCTAACTAAGTAACTGAATGGCAATCTATTTATCTAACAAACTAAATAACCGAATGATTAATTAATCGACTGTCTAATTAAGTAACTGACTGACTAATCCAAAAAATAACTGACTAACCGACAAACTAACCGACTGGCTGATTGCCAAACTAGCTGATGTTGGCATAACAGTTTTCCAGATCGATCCGAAATTAACTAGCTATTTCAGCGACTGACTGACTGACAGTCTAACTAACTAAGTAACTAACTAACTATCTGACAACTGATTGATTAACTAACAAACTAACTATTGAACTGATGAGGTCTGGCTAGCCAACCTGGCTAGCTAGGAACACTGACTGTGGTTGTCAGGTCAGTTTGTCGGTATAATTACTAAATATAACCAGTATGTTACTATGCACAGTGTTTCAGTCCTCATCTACCCTGTCCATCAGTGGAAAGACACCACCATTACAGACACAGACCAGATATTATGTGGGTGGTGGATCTGACCCAATCGCTAATAAATGAAGGTACAAGGCAGGCGTGTGCTAACATACAAGTAAACTATAACACCGGATTCATCCCAGCTGCACTGCTGCTGTCCCTGTTTTACCCCAGTGAACACCACATCAGTGTTTGGAGTACACCTTTTAATCGGCCTCTCTGAGTTGATACTACTCAAAGGTTATTTAAAGTCAATTGATTTTAGTGTGTGTGTGTGTGTGTGTGTGTGTGTGTGTGGGTGTGTGGGCAGCATTCAGGGGGTGTTTGTTGCTCCTGTGAGAAATAACACTTCACCAAACAACAGCTCTCAGGCAGACATGCACCAGACTGTCCTTATTGATCAAACCCAGGACAGGTCTTAACCACCTGTGTTAAGACCGAGAGAGAGAGCGAGAGAGAGAGAGAGAAGAAACTGTTGACTAGAAGTCTAGTAAGTACATCATTTTGTCTGTCCTTATCCTCTCATCCTCTCCTTGGCTCAGATTAGATCTGTGTGAAGCAAACATAGAAATGATCTACGTTGACTCGCTTATTGGACTCTTAGCCCATCTTCCTTTTAAATTGTCTCTTTCTGCATCTGCCAAATGAACCCTGGGCTGTTAAATGAGGCTTCTTCTCATACTTTAATCAGCTGCCGGTGAAAGAAACTGTCATTTGTATTATATTTTATTTTTTAAAGGGCAGCATGTACATTTTCCCTTGAATTATAGAGCACAAATCCAGAACTGTGTCTAGTACAGGACTTCATTATTACCCGCATATTTAATATACTGTAAGCATGAAGAGAATACAATGCTCAAACAGATATCTGTATATACACATTCTGCTTTATATAAGCGTTTTTAATTGCTCTGTAACATCCAACAAGCCACTCTTGACTCCGCTTGCATCGGAAATGTCACACAAGCCTTATTAAGTTGTAACTAAGGTTTGTGCAGCTCCGTCGGACCCCTGAGACCACGAGAGAACTCGTCAGCAACAGAAAACGCAGAGGAGCTGGCTTTTTACGAGAACGTTCAGACCGCCAGGCTTTGTTTATTGGCCGTTAGGAATTAATCACTGTCAGATGACGCTTAAGAGACGAAATAATGAGACATTGATAAAGTGCTCGCCATTCGCTTGCAGTATATAGATATAAAATTAGGTTATGCTTATCATAACAAATCTAGCAGCCATCTCAAACTGGGAAATTCACCCAGTAGGTGTGCAGTACAGTCTGTAACAACAAAGCAGCCATTTTAGGAAGAAATTAATTTTTTTTTTTTTTTAAGTGCCAATGTATGATGCACACTTTGATTGCCATAATATGCAATAATGTCACTAAGTCACAAAATTTGACATTCTTTTTTCTAGACTACATATCTAACCCTCCAGGAAAAAAAAAGCAAGGTATCTCTCCTCCACCTATTCTCTCCAGCGATCTCTCACTTTTTCCCCCACATTTACTCCCTCCCATGGGTCTAATTATCTGTAAACGAATCAGATGAAAGAAAGAGGGCAGCCTTGAAGCATACTGGCTTGCAAAAGAAAGGTGAAAACCCTGCACGTGCTTGGAGAGAGAGTGCGCACATGACCCAATTAAAAAACCCATCAGATTCCAGCATAAGGGGTGACTCATACCCGAACCTACGTCATGGGTGCCTTTATCATGATTTGCTTTTCCCCAGCGCTTGTTTTTCGAATTATCGAATTTTTTGGAGTGCATAATAAGAGATCTGGTGTGAAACACGAGGATGTTGCTTGAATATTATTTGGATTCTCGCTTTTGAAACCTGAATGCTTGTCAATTTTGAGAAAGTAGTGGAAATTGTAGTATGCGTGTATCCTTGAAAAATACACCTCCTAGATCGTACTCAGAGTACCGCTTTTTTCTTTCAACAGCTTGTATTCAGAAGTCCAAAATTTATGCTGGTATTTGCAATCTGTACTCTCCATTCAGATTATGCAATTTACCATGCTTGTAGTTCATGCCTCTGAGGTCACTGGATTTATTTTTCATAGGCATCTAAACCACCACCTGTGGGCAGTGGTGGCTTAGCGGGTAAGGCTCTGGGTGACTGGTCAAGGGTTCAAGCCCTGGTGCTGCCAAACTACCACTGTTGGGCCCTTGAGCAAGGCCATTAACCCTCTCTGCTCCAGGGGTGCTGTATCATGGCTGACCCTGCGCTCTGACCCCAACTTCCTGACATGCTGGGGTATGCGAAGAAACGAATTTCACTGTACTGTAATGCATACGTGCCCAATAAAGACTCATTGCCTTCTCTGGCAGTTCCAGGACATGTGGTGCAATCACATGCCTTGTAGTTTATGTAATAATAACAAAAGAAGAGCGAAGAGACATCCGAGAAGTGTCAGCTGGAAATGATTAAATTGGTTGCAAAAATTGGAGCTTCAATTAAAAGAAAAGCAAGTACAGGATGAAAGATTTCAATTGAATCACATTGTTTTTGTGCAGTGATGTTATTCATGCATGAAGCAAACTTTTCTAAACATCAGTGAATAATAAAATAATCACTCCCGTGCTGTGAGGCTGACCTAGTAAATCATTTTCATCTCCGTAGCGCTTGTTTGTGTAGATGGTGCGTGTTTGGTGTGTGTGCGAGTTCAATTTAAATGATGAAAGAACGCTTGGAAGTATACGACGCTTTTTTTTTTTTTTTTTTTTTTTTTTACTAATTTAAGTGTGTAAGTAGACAACTCATTATCTCAGAGTAATTATCAGAACAACTCGACTGATCGGCTGCGTCTCTATTTTAAGGAAACTCGTACACATTGACACCGTAGGGGTGTAGGAGTGATTTTGAACCTGGGGGGGATGCTGAAATGCTGGGGGGGGGGGGGGGGGGGGGGGTTCAGGGGCATGCTCCCCAAAAAAGATATATATATAAATATAATATATATATATATAATATATATATATATATATATTAATAAAGCACTTAATCATTTCTAATGACTTTTGGGAACAGAATGTACTAATTAGTATGGTTGTAAGAGGGTATTTGCAGTGACAGAAGATACTCAGACTGCTTCGGCACTTTGTTCAAGATGGAGGCGGGGTGGAGCGATGAGGTTTTACAGACAGTTTGAGGATCCAATCTAGTTACGAGATTTAATCACAAGCTCTTTTAATACTTTTCATTGGTTAAATATTTGTAAAACACCGACAGATGTAGAGGGTGACCGATAGCACTGATTTAGGAAATAAAATAAAAATGGCTGACATTTTTGGCTGACACGAAATATGGAGATACGACTTCTGTTGTGTGTCACCGAATGAAGCTCAATTTATTCATTAATATTACTCCAAACAGAGAATTTGTCATTAAAAACACTAGCTACTATAGTCATTAAGAACAGCTGCTAGTTAACGTAGCTAGCCACAGTACATGTTGAGACGTGGGGGCCGTCCAGTGAGGATTGGTGTTTCTGTTGGTGAGTTGAAGCTATGAGTATGAGTTGGAGGGTATTTTGCTATAGAAAAAAAAACATTCCATTGTACAGTTTTCTCGCTGGATGACGGTGTGACCTACTATGGCAGTTCTCGATACAGCAACACTGCCCTACCGTGGCGACGTTTTCCAGAATCCCGACAGAAATTCTCCAACTCGTAGCTCCAACTCACCAACAGTGGGAGCGATCCTCACACGATGGCGCCCCCGTCCTAAACATCCATCATGGTGTGACCTGAACTAGCTGGATAACTCTTAGCTATCCATACAACTTACAGTACAAGCTCATCCTCCTCAGTCTTTTCTACTCCTCTGACCTGCTGTTCATCCTTCTCTGTCCTCTTCCTCTTAAAATATTATAGGATGCTCATCTCTATGTGAACATTTACGTTACCATTAAATCGTTTATGGACACGTAGCAATGGCACATACAGACAATTCTGGTGTACTAGCTAGCTTGCAAACTTTGACAGTTTCATAGGCTAAATAATTATTTCGACAACAAAATTGTCGATCAAAACCAGCAAACGATCAGCAATTTCATGGGCTGAAATAGCTACGATATCCTACCTCAAATACAAATTTGAGATTAGGAAAAAGTGGGTGGGAACAAAACCTAGATTTTGAAATGTGGAGAGGACATATCCTTCCATGTATAATGGCTCCTACGCCCATGTGACACTGTAAAGGGGAGGTTGTCTTACTTCGGTTCGTACATATGCCTTAGGGATATGCTTTGGTAGATCATCAACTCACAAAGATTTCCACAGAATTATATGTGACTGGATTAACTGGAACTAGAGCTATTTTTATGCATGAATGGTATCCCATACCATATCATATGCTTCCCTGGACACGGAATTCATCATTGTCCCAGAAACCATCGTGCTAGTGGTTAAGTTGGGTCTCGAGCTTCACATGATCCCGTACCAGTGGATATTTTAGCAGGGACACCTCTACCACTAGGTCTGAAACATAATGCCTCTATCTGTGTCTGTATCTGTTAGTGCTCCAAATACCTGTATCAGTATCTGCAATTGGATTTATCCATGAAGTAGGAGTGGCCTAAACTGGAAGTTTACAAAAAAATACAGCTCTACCACTATGCCACTGGAATACCTTTTATAATTTATTTATTTATTTATTTATTTAGTAAATTTGTGTATGCTTTCGTAGGCCAAGCCAAACGAAATAAAATTCCCATCAGATTAACTTTAAATTTGTTGCTGATTTACTTCGTAGTCGCGTTATTAAGTCGATGAAAGCAAATCACCTGCGAAGTGCATGCAGGCTACAGCTCGTTTACTTTTACCATCGCCCGTACAACTGCCAAAAAGGTAAAGTTCACCAAGAGCTGAAAGCGTGAAATGAGGACAAAATGGTGAAAGAAAAGGAAGTCGATGTTATTTTGACACACATCTACATCAAAAAAAAACATTTATTTATAAAAATATATATATATATATAAAATTATTTAGCAGTACCTGAAAAGGTCAAAAACTACAGAAAAGGTGAATTAGGTGTGAAATAAATGAGATGAAAAGAAAATGTCCGCCAGTAAATGCTCCTATGAATGATGTTCGGGTACATCAGTTTATTTCAACCAAATGAATACTATCGGGTCAGTGGTCCAATTCCATATATGGACCCACATATTATACATACCTACAAAGTGTACTTGACATGACATTTTTATCATTACAAAATTCAAATATGTCATTACATAAGACCGTAAGACACTTGCTCTTTGGCTTGTTTACCCCACATTCATTTTGTTCATAAGATATCCAAATGAATGCATGAGCTCTTGTGTATATGAGTGGAGCAGAAGCTGTGTTTTTGGAGGATGACACTTTTAGGTCGCATCCCTGAAGGAAACCATTCCCAGAATCTGGGTCGCGTCTGAAAGACTCTCTCTGTACAACCTGAAACCTGAGAATTGAATCTTTTGAAAACGGGTTTAAAAAGCAGCAATGACAAGATTTCTACTCGATGGCAGAGTTTGACAGGGGGGAAAAGAAAGAGCCTTAATCATTTAAAAAGAGTGCAACATGTCACCATAAAACATATGTAGGAGCAGACAGGGTAAATAAGGTGCGTTCGAGTCTTTTTTAACATCTGCGTCATCTAAACTTTTCTTCCTCTAAACTCGTTTCCTCCTTCCTGTTGATTTAAGTACGAATTTATGAAACACGAGTACATAGTGGTTCAAAACAGTAATTCTGAGAATCATAAGCTTAAAGGAATTATAGGAAGCTGTAACATGTAAATGAGAAAGAATGCGCAATAATGTGTGATTTTACTCATTATCCTCAGATGTGGCGTTTATACAGAGACTCCCTTTGAGAGATTAGATACATCATTGGAATATGTGATGATAACATTTTAAAATGTTGAGAAGTACAGTACGTGTGTGCGTGGGTGTAAGTATGAGATGCAGACTGATTCTTCCCTCCAAGATAACTCAATAACCAGCCTTCAGAGATAATATAGCTGAGAGGGAATATGTACGTGTATATTTCCTTCGCAACATACATATTATGCGACCCCGCCCATGTGGTTTCTGCCAGCACTAACTGCTAGTTATTTGACACATGCTCTACAACCTAGCAGAAGTGACTGGGACTGCTATCACACATTAAGATTTAATAGAAATACCAGTGAACTGTCAGCCGTTCTGTTTTGTACTTCCTTCCTGAGTTATAAATTATTGACGATGTCAGGCATGGTCAGACTGGGGGTACCAGGGTTCTTCTAAGCACATGTGATATGATTGAGTTGAATTTTGGGGCAGCAGAAGGGCTGACCCAGTCTGGATGATACAAATGGAGTTGGACTTTAACCAATGATGATAATATTAATGGCTGGTCTTGGCAAAATGCTTTGACGGGGTGCTCTTGGTCCATGTCCTAGAAAACTAGCATGACGCGGTGTTTTTTAATAGCGACTACAAAGCACGTCTGTAAATTGCTCGGAATAAATTAGCATATATTTAATAAATAAATAAATGCTGTAAACATAAATGAAATAAACTATTCAATCTCAGTGTTTTCACTATGTTTGATCACGTCGAGGACTATATTAGCTTTCTTATATGGAAATTTACACTCTCGGGAGCACGAGTGGGATGCGAACGAGATTTTCATGAATACCAAATTTCTTGTGTAAACACTCCTATGAAGGAATGTTTCAAACAAATCTTGAAATGAAAACGAGGCCCAATGTTAGATTAGCAAACCATTCGGTGATCCTGAAAACGTTTTACTGTAGCATTCAAAAGCATGATAGACCTGTCTACCATGTTTCTGTAACTGTATCATTATTAGTTGTAGAAATATTAGCACAAATGTTTTCAGATTGTTCGATTTATCTATTTTTTTTTAATGAAATTTGTCTGTAATGTTGAGGGGGGAAACGTTTGAAGAACATTTTTGAGCAAACCACATCACGTTATTCGCTTTCAAAACATCGTAGGGATTTTATTTTTGTGATGTTACAACAGAAACCTCCTGGAAACCTGTGAAATACGTTAGTGTTCGCGTCGATCATCAAACCCCGATCTGTATGCATACAGTCATTTGCTGTTTGGGTTGGTTGTACTATATAAGGTATCTAAATAATAAAAGTACTCGTAAAAAAAAAATAAAAAATTGCAAGTGTAACAAACCTAAATCTGTGTTTACTCAAATCTGGTGTTAACACATGCACATTGATTAGCTAAGATAAACGTTTACTACAATATGGCTTCGGGATTCGATTAAATAAATGAATGAAGAAAAATTATAAATAAAAAGACTTCCTTTTTTATTTCTGAATCATAAACAATACAAAACAATCTGCGTTTTTGTCGGTATAAAACGAAATACATCAGAAATTGCTACAAACGGTGGTTTAATACTGTAAACAAAATGCACTTCAGGTTTGCCATATCGTAAAAATAAATAAATAAAATGTAAAATTCTCCCAAAATTATGATCGAAACATAATGAGCTCTGCAGCAGGGCCTGAAGCGTCATTTTAACCAGAAATAGAGCTCCAAAGTCGGCTAAACTGCCGAATTTCCACCGCCTCTTTCTCAGGCATTGTAGATCACAGCCGTGCAGGACTGGTGTTGTTTGAAAGCTACCGAAGAGCACTTTTTAAGGGTTATAACATGGTTGTGTAAACATATAACCTATTATGCATGTCGATCGTTGTGATCCGGTCAGCATGCGCTCTATATATTTACACTCTATTAGTTGTGCAGATTGGGATCTCTGGTGTTGAAACAGAGCAGTTGCATTAAATGACGTGAGTCGCACATTTCCATGATGCACATCTGCATTTTGTGTCACAATACATCATTATACCCATGCTTTCTCTATAGAAAAATAATAACACATTAGCGCAAGAGCATTCATTTATATTAATGCTCTAATATGTTATTATGTTCCCTGTGACTTGCCTCGCAGCTTGTCCTGTGGTAGCCAAAAAAGAATGCCCCAAATGCACTAGTGTTCTGATAAAAGAATGACACATGGCTATGTTTTGTATGCATTTAGGATCGCGAATGTAGATTTTATAGCCTAACTGAGTGAAAAATAATACTTAGTCACTTGGTCACAGGGGAAGACTGTTGTTTGAAACAAAATGAATAATCATGGCAGACAAATGTAGAGGCAGCATTGTGAGAAGTCCCTCAATGCAGAAATACAAGCAGTGAGCTTCATCCTCTGAGTGTAATTGGTTTTATTAATAGGTGTTCATCTCATCATCTCATAGCTACAAGGAGTTAGTTTAATAAGTCTGATGGAGAATATTGAGTGTTGCTAAGAGGACGAACCATCTGCTTGTGCCTCTTTGTGTGTGCCATGTCTGAGAGAGTGGGAAGTGTGTGTATATGCTATTGTGGTAGTGTGTTTGTCAGAATATGTGCTTGACATCCAATTTAGTGTTAGTATGTAATTTTTGACAGTGTTTATCACGACACGTTATATAACTTAAGGTACAGCAAGTAAGACTGAACTAGTGTGTGTATATGTGTGTGTGAAAGAGAGAGAGAGCGAGAGAGAGAGAAGGAGGGGCTGACGAGACGTACTCAGTCTGTTGAGGCTCGTAATTAGTGGTTTCAGCTCAGTGGTGTGTGACATCGTTTGCCATCCTGCAGGACTCGACTTTCATTATGGTCAACAAACACAGAGGGGATTGGGGACATTGACTACGTTTACATGGACAGCAGTAATCTAATTATTTACCTTATTCTGAATAAGACAGTATAATATTCTGATTAAGGTGTTTACACGAGTCGCTTTTAGAATATTCCTTTCATGTTCCTGTGTCACATGTTATAGAACATAGATCGATTAACGGCACACGTCATTACGTCCCCACGCCACGCGGTCCGACGTTCCCTCCAGAATTTCACACAGTTCGTCCTCGTTATGGGACCGTATACAGTTTTGGGTGTTTCATTTTTTGTTTTACGAAAGCTTCAAGTGTAGGTAATTATTAGTCATGCTCTACGTGCAAATAGACGACTGTTTGAAACCGTGGGCTGCGTCCCAAACCGCGTACTTACCTATTATATAGTAGCATAGTAGTATACATGTATTTCGCCTACTATATAGTATGTAAGTACGCGGTTTCGGACGCAGCCGTGCTCTCTTGTTTGCCATCAAACGGTTGAGCGCTGCCGTGTGTGTACGTGTCCTGTCGCAAAATGCGGTGAAAACGCCCACACGACGTTAATAGTGTAATTAATGTGTGTACATGTCTGTAATGCTCTTCGATAATGCGACTAAAATAGGAATACCCCTCACGTCTTAATTCCATTTGTGTTTACTTCGAATATGACTCTAGCCGGATGAAGGTAATCAATAATCGCTGTTTACATGCTAGTTTCTTAATCAGAGTATCATCTTGATCGGGTTAATATCGGATTATTGTTGTCCATGTAAACGGACTGACTGACGTTACACCTTTATGTGGCCTACACACGCAACAAAACTAATGAACATATCTAAATGATATGTAAATAATTGTATGTCATTAATTTTACTAACTGAATTAAAAATATTCTGAATTAACAGGTAACGTGTTCTAAACAGATGCGAATACAGATACAAATAGGAGGTGGACTATTCCACTTTTTTTTTTTTTTCCCTTTTAAAGTAAGTTTACCAGAAAGTATCACAAAGCATCTGGTTGAGACTAAAGCTGTGTATTAGAACTGGGATCCTGAAGGAAGGAAAAAAAAAATAAAACAGTTGTGCAAGCGGAAAGTTTTTATATTCGTGTGGATGCTAGCAAGTCAGATATGAGCATGAACATGATGCGTTTACAGCATCCTTAGTAACAGCCAGGTCAGGGTTGCAGTGATTTAAATTTTGCTTCTAGTTTGTTTATATTATGGGATAGAAAACCAGTGAAATTTGTTAGAAAATACCAACAACAAAAAAACAACAACCTGTGAGCGGATAAAAAGAATAAAATGCATAAAGCACTAAAAACAATCCCACACATTTCTAGTTGATAGCAATTATGAACTCGGGTGAAGTAGCTGAGGTGGAGGCACTGCTGGTATTTGAGGGTTTTTTCCCCCAAGCAAATACCATGGCAAGCTAGTTAAAAAAAAAAAAAAAAAAAATCATGTACCGTAGCTTGAATGGCTTGAACTAGACCTTTGAACTCACCTTCTGCACGGGAACTACGTCTTTAGCGATATGCACAGTAACTGCATGGGTGATGTCCCTGGATAATTTGTTTGTCTTGTCAGAGGGGTTCCACCAGTGGTTTTTAGGTCACATTTTATGTGAATGAATAGTGGTGTACCTAAAAATATGTTATACTTGCCAGGCCTATACAAATGTAATGTAGGTCATATGACTATAAGGACATTGATAGTGAAATGGCTAAATATGGTTCAATCCAGTATAATTATCCATCCATCCATCCATCTATCTATCTATCCATCTTCTATACCGCTTATCCTTCAGGGTCGCGGGGAACCTGGAGCCTATCCCAGGGAGCACAGGGCGGGGTACATCCTGGACAGTGTGACAATCCATCACAGGGCACAATCAATTCAATTCAATTTTATTTGTATAGCAAATAAAACACCCTCAGACAATATGAGGAAGAAACCTTGAGAGGAACCAGACTCAGAAGGGAACCCGTCCTCATCTGGGTAACAACACACGCATTCACACACCCATTCATACACTACAGACACTTTGGACATGCTAATCAGCCTACCGTGCATGTCTTTAGACTGGGGGAGGAAACCGGAGTACCCGGAGGAAACCCCCGCATCGCGGAGAGAACATACAGACTGCGCCAGCACCGGTAGTGTGAGGTGAAAGTGCTAACATTGCTGTATAAACGTATATAAAAATAAACACACACACCACACACATACTATACTATACTATATAGTATGGAAGGCTTATAAACTGTAACTAGATGAATAGATTTTCACCGTACAGACTGTTTGACTGTACTGCGTTACAGATTGTGTAATTAAAATAAATAAAGAAATAAATAAGCACACTTTTTTTTTTTTTTCACACACAGACAGAACATTCCTCAGAAAAATCTGACACACTGTCAACAACTCAAATGTGTTAAAATATTTCTGCATCTGATTCACTGCTCTGATTCACCGCACTGATGGAAAGCAAAACCACGTCTCTACACTATAGATGTAGCCGTGGAAACCCATCAAGAGCAGTAAACCATGCTAATTTTCTTTTCTTTCTTTCTTTCTTTCTTCTTTTCCCTGCCAAAAATGAGCACTCTTCTCATTACGACCACTGCTGTGTTTCTCTCTTGCACCCCCTGTTACGATAGTTTTGATTCATGTTATTTTTCTCCTGAGTAAAGTCTTGAAATCAAGCGAAGAGTGATGGTGCAGCGATTAATTACTGCCTTGCGAAACTGTTCCTGAGTTTTCTGGTCATGAACAAACCCAGAGAGACGCACAGCGAGTGGGTCACACGATCCTCGCAGTGAAATGAATATTCATTTCCTTTTCAAATGAGAAAGGGAGGCAGGGGAAGGAGGGACTTCTGCTGGTGGCTATTTAGTTCAATTTAAGCTTAAATTGAATGTAGCTTCTGTGTTTAAGGAATATAAATTGACAGGGCGTAGTGTTTTTAGGAAAATGATCAACAGAGGTATGGTGTACTGTGTCCTGATGCAAAGTGGTGTAACTGTTACTACCCAGAAGTTCATCATTTTCCAATGACAACGTTTCATGACGTGTTTTATTCCTCTTATAGCACGGCATTTTTAAAAATTAATGACACGACAACAAGCTACTGTTTACAGAGTTGTTTCTATCATCAGCCTCTCTTTATTTCCCCCTCACTTTTGAACTTAATAAAACAAAAACACAGCTTAACATGTCACCCAGAACGTGAAAAGCGCAATGTTATTCGTTTTGAAGACTTTCTCATGGCAGAAAACCTTCCAAAACACTAACACCGGAGACTCCTTCCATAAATGTTACAGAAAACTATACCACATCAATGGTTAGGAAATCATCTTGGTTATTATTATGCTAGGATTAATGTAGAGTCCGGCATACGAGTCCCTGCTTAAGCTGTTCCTATAGATACAGTAATGAATTAAAATAAACTTCTGCCAAGGCTGCTGTCATAGAAAATTAATCAACATCTTCTGACCAATCAGTTTTGAGAATTCAACAGCGCTGTCGTATAATTAGTGCGTTCTTTCTTTATATCTCTCCCTGTTGTAACCTTTTGGATATTCTCTCTCTGTGTTCAAGTCTAACCCATGTCATACAGTATATCGTCTCGGGATAGGCGCATGATAATGTTGTGCTTGGTATGAATACAATACAGTCAGACAGTCAATTGTCCAATTACTTTTGAGCATATGAGAATGGAGGGACTCGGTTGATGCAACGTTGCTGTTAAACCCCTTCAGTTAAAGCTGAAAAGCTACACTTTGACCTCTCGATCGCTTCATTTCAAATCCATCGTGGTGGTGTACGACAATTACGTGTCGCTGTCCGAATACTTATGGACCTGACTGTATATTGAAAAGGGAGACTGTATCTAATGGGATTTGGGAGCGTTAAGTAGTGGCTTGTCAGGGAACACAGAGTCATATACTTGGATCAGTAATAGCAGCGTTAAAAATTGCTTAACGAAAGTCTGGGTGTAAATAATGTAACCAGAGAAAATCCCCTGGTCATAACTTCACAACCTCAAAGCTGATTTCTTCTGGAATTTGAGATTACTTAAAGTAATCTTATCAGACATCTTATTAATAAACATGTAATTAGAAGCCATGCGCCGCTAGCATTTTTATTTATTTAGTTATTTAGTTATTTGTTCATGTTGGTCATATTTATACCCCAGCATTCAAGTCTGCAGTCGGACTTATATATCTATTTATTTATTTATTTATTTATTTATTTATTCATTCATTAGAGCCTTCCCTCAGCGGCTCCCCCCTCCCCCACATCTGCAAACACTTTGCCTCAGAGAACAGGGCCGCTTAGCGCTGCAGCACTTTCCCATGATGAATAGCGCAATATCAAATGCGAGTCATCAGTATTGATCTCACAGGTCAAAGAGCTCAGAGCCTTGGCATTGCAGGAGACTTCAGGAGGATCTCTGCAGAGAGCGAGAGAGAGAGAGAGAGAGAGAGAGAGAGAGAGAGAAACAGGGAGGTGAGTGAGATGGAGATGGTCCAGTGCAGAGTGAGAGTTTTCAAATCAGCGCTTCTTAATTAGACATCTTGTGTAGATTCAAAGGCAGAGGCAGTAGAATCTATAACACGGGCTTTGATGTCCAACTGAGTGTTGAGCATACTTTTTCAAATCTCTCTCAAGTCTTTATCTCTTTCATTATTTCTTTTGTCATGCCTCTTTCTGCTCCTTACTGCTCACAATCACCCTTCCCTCAGTTTAGTTCATTTTTATACCTCAGCACTGTTGAATTCTAAAATCTGATTACGTTGTTCATTATTATCTAATGCTAAGGCTAATAATAAACGTATATGTTTAAAAATGTAGTGTTATTTACTTAACAAAGAAAAACGCATACCCTATTCGTATCATTGATTCGATGGCGTTTTCTGTAAGGGGACGTCTGTGTAATATTTAAAGAAGGTCTCCAGTGTCAGCACTTTGTATCTGCCATGTCTTCAGGAAAGATGGATTTCCAGTTCCATGGTAACATGACAAATTTTCATAAAGACTATATATATATATATATATATATATATATATATATATATATATATATATATATATATATATATATATATATATGGTTGCTATAAAGTAAATTATACAAATAAAATTTGTTTCGTAGATGTTCTACAACAATAAATGTAACTATAAATGGATAAAAAAATGTTGTTTGTTCATTAATAAATTAAAAATGGTAATTATTGGCAAATTGCTGAGGTGTAAACTCCATCACGCTATCCCGTTGCTACTTTATTTTACTATTACTAGTATATAGTGTCAATTCTTCTCATCTTCTACTCTTTATCCTCCCGCCCTCCTTTTTTTTTTTTTTTTTTTTTTACCGTTCTGGTCCAATACATACCCAGCCTAAGCTGCATGCCGAAGGACCCTGATGCATTTGATGTTTGGTGAAGGACTGGCAACAGCTCCCAACTCCTGTTCTGAGAAAGAGAAACAGGAGGCCTGCGAGATAACGAGTACACACAGACGCACACAAATACGCACGCACACCGAGTTAAGACCGCAGCTTATTAATTTCATACTCACAGTGAATAATGGTACCATTTTCCTCTTCTCATTGTGTCTGCGGGGGATATTTATCTTCGATTTCTTAATCATGCATCAAATATGACAGATTGCGCAAGGCGACAGAATGTTCTCATTGAGGCTCTTTATAAAAGATCTCATAAGAGATGGCTTTTTAGAAAGAAAGGACAAGCATGGTAATTCCGCCTTGTGAATTTAAAACCGCAACAACGACAAAAAAAAAAAAAGGTTCGTTTTTAGGCAACATGGAGAACATATATAGTTTGATTAGAAGGTTCTCCTGATGTGTTTTTGGTCTTTTATTATATCTAATAAATCTGCAGATAGTATATGATTTATGAATTTTCTCTACTCTGTACTCTCTCAATGTAGAACATAGTCCAAGCCATGCTTATACAGTATTATTTCAAATACAGATACTGCATTCCTGTTAGAAACACACGCTGTCTTCATGACGGCCTGATATTTGAGCTTTTTCCAGAGATCTCAAATAGAAAATCATTGATATGAACATCGATTGGCTCCTTAAGTTGAGTGATACAATATCTTGTATTAGTGTAGAGAGTTTATAGTTTCTTGTTGATCAACCGGAAGATGTTTCATGTTGGAAGTTTGTTTCGTTAGCGTTATAGTGCTGAGACAAATGTAAGCTTGTAGCTTCCATGTTAGCATTGTGCAAGCTGTATGCTCCCTTATTATTGTTTATCACGGTGTATACTGAGGTAAAGAGTTTGGTGATCGGTGACAATCGGCTTTTCAAACTTTCGTGATCAAAGTCAGGATTTATGAAAAATCGATAGCATTACGCACGTATAAAAATGACACACATTAAGGTTAGGGTTAGAGCTATTAGCATCGAATCGAATGAAATCCAACCATTTGACGTATTTTCTAGCGAGATCAGGTCGGTCAGCTTCCAACCTTGAAAAGCTCGAAACCAGACATGATGATCGACTATGTTTGGAGTAAGAGGACGCTCAGGGGAAATGGGAAGTTTAGTTTTTAGCTGAAAACTCATTTTGAGGTTTGGAGAATGTTAGCTTTAGTCTGAAACTAAAGAGACCAGAGCGCGATAAGTTTCTCCACGCCATTGCTAATTGTTTGTTCTCTTTCATGTAATGTTCTGGCAATAGTGTAACTGTGTATTTTCCTGCCAGTAAAGCTTACTGAATCAAATTGAATTAAGAATCGTGATTTTTCCTGTGAAGATGTTTTGGAGACGCCCTTGTTTTCCATTTTTGTTCAGATCTGTTAATCTCAATTTCCAAATCTTTATTCGTAATAGATTGATTAAATAAGCCAGGCTAGCGCGTTGCGCACAAAACTTTTTCCGTTTTGAGACTTTAAATGCATAAGCCATGGTCTCAGAAGCATTTTTGTACACAGTCCTATCTGCTAAGGAAGATTCATTGGCTCTATGACCTGGGATCTTGATATTACCCTTTGTTAAGATATCATCTTTTGAACTGGAAGTGACAAGGTGCAAAACATTAGAGCAATACTAGGACTTGTGCAGCAAACTGAAGGTGACTGTGTCCCCCATCATCATCATCACCTTCTTCATCATCGCTCAGATTTAGAGCTTGGCTTTCTCACCACATAATCTCATCTGTCTCTTTTTATTATAGTATAAAAAGCTGTGCATATATTTTTTTTTTAAATCATCCATAATAGTGTATATGTATGCAATATGACAAACAGAGTAATGCCACTTGCTAAGACGAAATGTTGCCTAAAGGTATTAGCGGTGTTATTGCGGCAACTCTTCTGATCCTGTTTAGAATGACAGTAATATAGCGCATAGCAGGGTTTGCCAGCCCTGCAGTGCACCAGGTCAGTGTGTAAACTTTTTTGTTCTAACACACCTGACTCAGCTCATTAGCTAACTCCAGCAAACCCTTCCGGAGCTGAATCCGGTGTGTTAACACAGGAAAACACACACCGAGCTCGGCATGGCCACTTCACACTGGGACACTGATATGATACAGCAAATGTGCAGGAAGTCAATTAAGACGTAAATACAGAAATTCAATTCGGTTTTGTTTGTATAGCACTTTTTACAGTGGACGTTGTCTCAAAGCAGCTTTACAGAAACATATAAACACAGGAGGCAGATTTTAAGTGTGTGAATTTATCCCTATTGAGTGAGCCGGTGGCGACGGTGGTGAGGAAAAATTCCCTAAGATGACACGAGGAAGAAACCATGAGAGGAACCGGACTCTGAAGGGAACCCGTCCTCATCTGGGTCACAACGGATTGTGTGAAAGTAAAAAAGTTCATCATTATACCCAATAAAATAGAAAGCATGGTGTATATCGTAACTTTTAGTAGAGTAGAATAGCTAACAATAGAATCAAATAAGGACTAGTGTAAAGT